>NC_136064.1:110905855-111092763 GCF_964261635.1 Lissotriton helveticus
AAAAATACTGGACCCTCAGACCCACCTCTTCAGTGCACACCTGTATCTGTGGAAGACTCAGAAGAAGGACTGCTGTGCTGCTCGGCTGAAAGAAGGACTGCTGCACGTCTGCCCTGCTCTGCTGCTTTGCTGCCTGACTGAGACAGACTGACCTGCTTCGTGCCTCCAAAACCAACAGAGTGACTTCAAGGGGTAACTGGCTGGCCTCCTGATGAGAGCCTCAGGGAGAGAAAAGGCTCCAACCACCTTGAACCCGGCACCTGGACTCACCTTGAACCCGCCTCCTGGACTCTGCCTCCTGCCCTCTAAGTGTTGCCACTCCAGTCCTGGAGCCTTGGAAGTGGGTGTGAAGGTGCCCTGCCAGCAAAGCTGGGGTCCTTGCAGAACTGATGCAGCACTACGCATCGCCTCGCATCTGTGCATCAGAACCGCCACTGCGCGATGTATCCCAGAGTCAGAAACTTGCAGCTCCTCGGAACCGCTGCTGCACGACGCATCCCTGACTCAGGACCTCGCATTGCAGACGCGCAGCTCCTCGGAACCACTGCTGCACGACGCATCCCTGACTCAGGACCTCGCATTGCAGACGCGCAGCTCCTCGGAACCACTGCTGCACGACGCATCCCTGACTCAGGACCTCGCATTGCAGACGCGCAGCTCCTCGGAACCACTGCTATGCAATGCATCCTCAACGCTAGACCTCGCACGCAGTCTCGCAGCTCCTCAGAACAGCCTCTGCATGAGGCATTCTTCGCATCGCACCTCACAACCCACCGCAACCAGGATTTGAGATACCCTGCTCAGCGGGCCTATCCAGGTTCCTGTATCCGGCTTGCGCTCCATTGTGGTTGGCCTGAACGTGTGCTTTTGCCGTGGTCCTGTGCAACCAGATAATGATAGTTGGCGCTTTGTGCTTTTAACCCGTTTGCTGCGGCCCCGATTTTGCGGAAGTGTGGCACTACTGCAAAACGGACGGGGCCGCGTCGGCCGTTGAACGTTCACAGCACCAGCCAGGTAGTGCTCCGAACGTTCAACGGCCGACGGCAGCAGCAATGGGGTTAAGGACTATTTTCACCTGAATCTTGTATCGCATTAGTGCGGTGTATGCTTCTTAGTTGTGTTTACATAATAAACGTAGGAAATATTGAATCGTATAGGGACCGATGCGGGGACGTTAGCACTAGGGATGGTGGGGCGCACAGCAATGTCCCCAGAATGGAGTATCACAGTGTCAGGCCACTGGATGTAATACGGGAGAGACACATAAGTGTATGATACAAAGGAGTGTGCAATATAAGGCAGTTTTCCTTTTTGTCTGTTGGGTCTTTTAGCTCTGACGCCTTCTGTATTAAGGCGCTGTGATGGCCATGACTTGAAAAACAACCAAATGTCACACCGATCCTCACAGGCTGAACCGAGTGATTGGATGTGTATCGACAACTGACGAAAGTCTCTCTGTAAGACGAGACAAACATGTTTATCTACCAATTTCCAATTTCCATCTCTTTTGGATATTGTTTCTTATCTTTAGACCATGGAATTGTCTGTGAATGGAACATGGAGAATCAGATTCGGTCCTTACAAGTTCCACCTCATTTAAACAGGCGTGTAATTCACCTAATCAATACAGATCTCCTGTTCACACATCATGACAGGAGAACGGTAAACAGCGTTTACAACGCAACTTTTACCACGCACTACCTTTACCACGCAACTTTTACAACGCAATTCGATACAACGAATTGCGCTGGGGGCGCTGTAGGATAAGTAATAGTTTAATTTACTATCCAACACCTTCCCTACTATCCACGGGGACTGGAGTTGGAATAGTAAATTAAACTATTCACTATCCAGCGCCCCCAACGCAAGTCGTTGTAACGACTTGCGTTGTAAAACCTGCGTTGTAAAGGCAGGCGTGGAAAAAGCATGCGTTGTAATGACATACATCCCAGGAGAACTGTATGTTGTCAAATTACGCCAATATCAATGCGTGTTTGATTCAAATATGACATTTACAAGCACTACTATAATCAAAGTGGCATGCACCAATCCTAGCCCCTCTTTTCCTTTGTTGTTCAAACTTAATTGCAACATTATGAATATGTTAGATTTTGCATTATAGGTTTCATCACTGTCTTTGTATATTATATTTCGGTTACATCCCTGAAGAGTTTCCTATTGATGTGTATGAAAATATGAAAATAAAGACTTGTCAAATTGATTCATTAAATCAAGATGACTGACTACGTGCTTCAAAGATGTGTAATATTTGAATGTTGGACACTAACATTTAATTTTAGAATAACCTTAAAAAATGATACTTTTTCAAATGTAATTCTAATTTGAAATACATGTATTGAATAAATAAATATTTCTTAAATCAAAGGTTAAAATCAACAATTTATGTTCTGTTAGTACCACTTATATAGCATCTAATTACCATTGGTCTCTTAGTATAATACAATATAATATAAACATGTATAAGTACTATCAATTCATAAAAATAAACACATTATATAATTATTAAACCATTAAAAATAAAATTTAAAAGTAATATACTAAAATTAATATATGTCAAAAACGAAAATGCATAATCAAACACACAATTTAAAAAAGATCAAAGAAATACATTTATTTTAAAAATGTACACTTTTAAAATAAATGCCCTCAAAATATGTCTGAAAATTAAATAAAGAATAGTTACCACACTCTAGTCCAAAAACATAAAACAAATATCAAATGAATCAAATGCACTGCTGAGTAGAATCCAACAAATGTTGGGAAGAATAAATACATTTTGGGGAGGAGGGAATCAAATTTGTGATTCTAACTCCAGTCTAACAAACTTTTGGGGAAATTCATTGCAAATACTGTGAAAACTGCATACATTATAGGGGCTCAAATTTACAATTCTAGCTCCAAAATAAGAAACATTTGGGTAACTGCATACACAAGGGGGACTTGGAATTACTAATCTAACTCCAGTCGAACAAACGTTGGGAAAGTGCATAGATTGGGGGAGTAAGATTGACTATTCCAACTCCAGGGTAACACCCAATGGGGACAGTGTGTACACTGGTGGGGGGCAGATTTCATAATCTAACTCTAATCTGACAATCTAAAGACAAGAACATTTATTGGGGGTGAGGGGAGGCCAATTCAGTACACCAAAATAATGTAATTTCTGCTTAAATATATTTAAAGAAATGTAAAAACCATTCAGATATATTGAGGCTAGTTTTTAAAAAATGAACGTGAAATTAAATGTTTAAATCAATCGATCAATCAATAAATCATCTACTATATTTCGGTCAAAGGCCATAAAAGTACATATCATAAAATACAAATTGAAACACTGGAGGGCACAACATGAGCAAAGTAAAAATAGCAGCAAGTAGACAGCAATACTCATGCTCAAACACTCCATGAATATCACATTGAATATAAAACAATAAAGATTCACCAGAACAATACAATGGAATTATATAAGCAACAAGTGGGTGCCAATGAACGTAAGAAATTAATATAAAAATAAATAAATCAAACATACACCAGAGCAAAGCTCTCAATCCCCATTGGAATACAGGAATCAGTCTTTCAATGTTGGGTCCGTTGCGCCCCAACTGGCTGTCCTGTATGTGGGGGGAGCGTATTTCCTTCCACGCCTTCACATATATAATAAAAACCAGGGGGCATATTATCAACACAGGCGATAAAATTATCGCTGCTTTATCGGCAGAAAACTGCCGCAAAAGCGGCTTTAGCGGCAGTTTTCTGCCGCAAAAGCGGCTTTAGCGGCAGTTTTCTGCCGCAACAGCGGCTTTAGTGGCAGTTTTCTGCCGATAAAAGCAGCGATAATTTTATCGCCTGTGTTGATAATATGCCCCTAGGTAACTACAAAAACAATTATGCGGGTTGCGTCTTATCTTAACATTCTTAAGGCAGTGTGATGGTCACTGTCCTCCAAGTTGGGACATAGAGAGGCAATCCAAGCCCTGGGGGCAAAAAAACATAACATGCTCTACCGTTTCCATGATCCCCGGGCTAAAAGCCCCGCTCATCTCCCGCTCATTGACGGAAGTCTGCCATCTCACCGTAATGACCATGTAAATGGCGTGGTAAAGGTGGAGTATATGTTTTTATGTGTTTTGACCCCCTTTCACGGACGGGCATGTTGGTCAAAACACGTAGAACCTATTCTCCACCTTTACCATGTCGTTTACATTGTCATGGCCCACCAATTCACCACCGTAGCGCGAGCCCCCGCCCCCAAAGCCTGTAAGGTTACATCTGTAATGATGGAGTAAAGGGACGAACACTTGAACCCTGCACCGCCCTCAGGACACCCCTTGTATGACGCTCCAACTTAAGTTTACCCTTCTGAATCCAACTACAGGAGTCTTTAAGGGTGGGGCCCAAAGAGTCCCACGCGCGCACTTTCTCTGGGGGGACCCCATTGCCATTGTAAACTGGGTTCGACGAGTCGTGGTTTTTCTAATGTTGATCTCCAGCCCTGTTTAAATCAATAGAAGTAAGTAAATATGGTCACAAATACATTGGCATCTCAAACTCACCCATAAAATGACCGAACATTAAAAATATCTGTAGAACATAAAATAATTATATATGAAACTTGTTTTCTAGGTGCCCCTCCCTCTCCCCTCAGCCCATACTCAGTTCGACTGGACCCAGAGGAGATTTGCACATCGGTGTAAAAGGAAGAGGAGGACAGGAGAGGACCCTTGGGTGGGTGCTGGTCTCTCTCCGGGGTGGGCTCGCCGACTCACTTTGGGGGTGACCTGGAAGAGAGTGAAGACCTCTGCGCCTCCACGAGAAGCTGGACTGAGCCTGCCAGAAGGATCTCCTGATCCCAGGAAGAGATCCTAAAGTCTAGAAGCCCATAAGGACCATCATGGGATCACCTTAAGAAACCAGTCCCACCCAGGAGCGGTAGGGTCACCCCATCTCAGGTGCTCAGAAGTAGCAAGATCTACCCAATCGCCTTCAGTCATGGTGCCTCCTTTAAGCACCAGCCTGCCCTGTGCCCATAAAGGGCCTACACTCATCCCCCTT
This sequence comes from Lissotriton helveticus, assembly GCF_964261635.1. Classification (NCBI taxonomy): domain Eukaryota; kingdom Metazoa; phylum Chordata; class Amphibia; order Caudata; family Salamandridae; genus Lissotriton; species Lissotriton helveticus. The sequence continues at coordinate 110,910,929 of NC_136064.1, forward strand.
CACCACCAACCTGCCCTGTGCTGATAAATTGCCTTTGCTCACTCCCTTCAGTTTCATTCAAGCCGGTCTTTAACTGCCCGCCGGGGTCTGGTTTCCTTGGCTCGAGGAGGTTTCCCTGATTTCAGAACTGTTGAAATGACCCCTCGAGCTGTGGTGGTTACCGAAGAGCACCCCGGCTGAAGCTGCGGTCACAACCTCTCGAGCACTGCTCAGCGGCCACTGGTCCCTACAAGGACTCCTATAGGTTCCCCCAGTCCTGTGGGCGCCATCACCATCGTCAAACATTGGCCCATCACAGTCACACATATTTTCTGAATCCATTTGCCACTGAACATAAAGACATTACATTCCAAAATCAGTTGTGCCACAATGATTACATCTCGGAGTGGTCTTTTGTACAAGTGACGTGAAGCAGAAAGACCATGCTGGTGACTAATATTTGTGTAGAGAGACACGACAACCACAGTAACAAATATCATTAGTGGTATCCCATGAAAAATCATCGAGAATGTTCAAACTATGCTTGGTATCTCTGCTGTTAGATTGTGAGTTAATCACATATTATTTCATGGCAAATTGTATCAGCCAACATGTGGAACGGCAATGGGTTCGCGATTTGCACCGTCCTTTGCCAGCCTCTTTATGGGGTGGTTCGAGGCGGCTCATATCTGGGGCCCAGACGGAGCCAAATGGCAAGATTGCATTTTTCACTATGGAAGGTATATTGATGATTGCCTTTTAATCTGGACGGTTCGTGAAGAAGATCTACAAGGATTTTTAGCACATATGAATCGTAATTCTTTCAATATGGCATTCACCATGACACACAGCTGGGATACATTTGTATTTTTGGAGGTTGAATTGTACATTGATCAAGGTAGAATCTGTAGTGAAATGTACAGGAAGAGTACATCGTGTAATGCTGAGCTACGTGCCAGCGGTGAAGATCCGAAATCCCAAGTTAACTCGACTCCCTACGGAGAGTTATCAGAGCACGTCGGAACTGTAGTGACGATACTGAGTTTGCCAACTGTGCGACTGATATAGGACAGAGGCTAACCCTGCCAGAAGTGAAGCATTGAAGATAAAAACAAGAATAGAGGGAAGTAACACTCCTCCACTTAGACTAATCACAGGTTACCACCCTTGGTCATATAAAATATATGGTATACTAAAACTTTATTGGTATCTCCTCACTTCAGACACTACATTACAACCGTATGTACTGAGCCAAAGGCTAAACAATACGAAGCATTCTCAGCCCAAGTTATCGTAGGTTGTGTGATCGTGGGCAGACATGCTACACAAACGTCATAAAGGTTCATACAGATGTGGTGATTGTAGCATGTGCACATTTGCAGTTCATGATATCCAGGACTTAAATACAATGGCTTAAGGAAGTTTCACATAGAGACGCACATTCATTGCACAACAAACATTGTGATGTATGCCCTTATTTGTAAATGTGATATGATCTGTATAGGTAGCACTATCAGATGTCTGAAAGACCGTATCTCAGAACACTTGACAGCTCTGAGGAATTTGGATACTAGATATCCTATTGCTGTTAAGGCTTTAGAATGTGGTGCACAAAGTAGACAGCTGACCTTTAAATTCCATGGCATTGAAACTGTGAAACGAGACGCCGGGGGTGGCAACCGTGAACTTAAACTGAGACAAAGTGAAGCCGATGGATCATGAGACTACGGGCCATAGAGATGGGCCTTAACATCGACAATGAGCGACAACATTACACAGGTGAAGAGCACGGGTGGTGCAGAGGGAGTTGAGCAGGCAGGTGTAAAGCATGGGTGGTGCAGAGGGGGTGGAGCAGGCAGGTGTAGAGCACGGGTGGTGCAGAGGGGGTTGGGGGAGGCAGGTGTAGAGCACGGGTGGTGCAGAGGGAGTTGAGCAGGCAGGTGTAGAGCACGGGTGGTGCAGAGGGGGTGGAGCAGGCAGGTGTAGAGCACGGGTGGTGCAGAGGGGGTGGAGCAGGCAGGTGTAAAGCACGGGTGGTGAAGAGGGGGTGGAGCAGGCAGGTGTAAAGCATGGGTGGTGCAGAGGGGGTGGAGCAGGCAGGTGTAAAGCACGGGTGGTGCAGAGGGGGTGGAGCAGGCAGGTGTAAAGCATGGGTGGTGCAGAGGGGGTGGAGCAGGCTGGTGTAAAGCATGGGTGGTGCAGAGGGGGTGGAGCAGGCAGGTGTAAAGCACGGGTGGTGCAGAGGGGGTGGAGCAGGCAGGTGTAAAGCATGGGTGGTGCAGAGGAGGTGGAGCAGGCAGGTGTAGAGCACGGGTGGTGCAGAGGGGGTGGTGCAGGCAGGTGTAAAGCACGGGTGGTGCAGAGGGGGGTGGAGCAGGCAGGTGTAAAGCATGGGTGGTGCAGAGGGGGTGGAGCAGGCAGGTGTATAGCACGGGTGGTGCAGAGGGGGTGGAGCAGGCAGGTGTAGAGCACGGATGGTGCAGAGGGGGTGAGGCAGGCAGGTGTAGAGCATGGGTGGTGCAGAGGGGGGGGAGCAGGCAGGTGTAAAGCACGGGTGGTGCAGAGGGGGTGGAGCAGGCAGGTGTAGAGCACGGATGGTGCAGAGGGGGGGAGGCAGGCAGGTGTAGAGCATGGGTGGTGCAGAGGGGGTGGAGCAGGCAGGTGTAAAGCACGGATGGTGCAGAGGGAGTTGAGCAGGAAGGTGTAAAGCATGGGTGGTGCAGAGGGGGTGGAGCAGGCAGGTGTAAAGCACGGATGGTGCAGAGGGAGTTGAGCAGGAAGGTGTAAAGCATGGGTGGTGCAGAGGGGGTGGAGCAGGCAGGTGTAAAGCACGGATGGTGCAGAGGGAGTTGAGCAGGAAGGTGTAGAGCACGGGTGGTGCAGAGGGAGTTGAGCAGGAAGGTGTAAGCACGGGTGGTGCAGAGGGGGTGGAGCAGGCAGGTGTAGAGCACGGGTGGTGCAGAGGGAGTTGAGCAGGAAGGTGTAGAGCACGGGTGGTGCAGAGGGGGTGGAGCAGGCAGGTGTAGAGCACGGGTGGTGCAGAGGGGGGTGGGGCAGGCAGGTGCAGGGCGTGGGGGGTGCAGAGCGGAGGGTGGTGCTGATATTCGTTGCCCTTCAGTTAAACATGCGTTCCCCGCATTCCTCCCCCGTAGCAGGTTTAGTGCCTAGCAGGGGTTGTCCGGGCAGGTGTAGAGCGGCATGGGTGGGGGGGTTATGGCTCTCCGGGAAATGGTGCCGCCAAGGATGCTGCTTACAAGGGCAGCACAGATCGGAGGCTGTGCAGAGCGGTAAATAAATAAATGGTGGAGGGGGGAGGTGAAGTAGGGGAGGGGGCGGTGAGAGCTCCGCCAGTTATGGCTGGAATTAACTGCTACAAATTCATTTATCCTCCAAACCTGACGAAAGCTTCAGTAAAACGATTGAAGCATAACACTATTGAACGTTTTCCTGATTCCCTTTTTGTTGATCAATTCTACAATGGTCGGTGTGGGAGGCTCAAAAACGATCTCATTTTCTTCACTCACAACACCCCCTCTTGGTCCACCAGCATATATAATCCCCTTAACGTCACCTCCTCCTCCTCTATCCCTCATAGGAAACAACTAAAAATGTCCCCATCTGCGTGTTTCAACGGCTCCCTCACTATCTCACTCTATAACAACGGTACTGTCATGATCCAAGGCAAAGACACCTGTCTCTTTCTCTCTTTGACCACCTCTCCCCCTCCCTACTCCCCTCTTCTGCGACCGGGTCATCGCCTGACTCTCCATCTAGCACAACACATTTCTCCCTTTCTCCTCCTCTGACCCCCCTACACTCCAATAGGCTGCACCCCCGAGGAGCACAGGTCGGCCATCAATGCTCCCCCTCTCCTAGGCCCTCCTCTCACATTCCCCCCCCCACAGTACACCCCCCCTTTATCACTTCAGCCTTACCTCTAGCTAATTCGCTCCTCGTCCAATCTGCATCGTTCCGGTTCTCCAATCGCATCTCCTCCCCCTATTCCTACCTGCCACCCCCCTTTTGAGTCCACCGCTCCTCCAACCTTCTCCCCCAGTTAACTTTCCTTACGTTCCCCTTATTCCTCCCTCTCCCCCTATTCTCTACCCCCTCCTCCCCTCGCTATTTACCCCGATTTCTCCACAAACCCATTGCACCTCTCTCCTTCCCCCACTCCTCCAGCATTGCTATGCTACCCCCTCTCCCCCCTTGGTAACCCTGTCCTTTTCCCTCCCTCGGACCCAGCAGAACCATTTCCTTTATTCAACTTCCCTTTCTCCCAACCCCCCTCACTCGGCCAGATGCCCGTTCCCTCACAGCCACCTCTCCGAGCTGACAGGACCTCTCCAACCACCTCCCCTCTTTTTGGCCCTAACCTCCTACTTCCCTATGATTCCACACAGACCTCCCCTCTCCTTCTCCCCCACCACCTTGAGTCGCACCCATCTCCCCCTAAATGTGTCCTTATTTCCTTTCCTTTTTGCAACGCCAACAAAGACAACCCGCCCTGCACCTCTGATACACCAACTCCCGCTTTCAAACTCCACTTTTCCCCACCTATGAACCCTAGACCCCAACTCTACACCTGTCCCCCACCTCTCCCTGTCTTCACCACCAATTCCACTCTCTCCTGTTTCCAGCGAGCCACACAACCTTCCTTGCTCTGCCCTACTCTCTCTGGACATTGTGCTAAGCTCTCTTACCACCTCCATCTCCCAGCTTGTAGCTACCATTTCACTTTTAAGCTCCAAGATCTCCACTTTTCCTTACACCTCTACTCCTCTGGAAAACTCCCACCTTCCGACGAGATGCACCTCACCCCCCCCACCCCAGTATAGCCAAGTATAACCAGTCGTCTGCAACCATCGTTAATCCACACAAGCCCTTGAACGCCACCCTTCCTCAACTTGCATCTCCGAGTAACCCAACTATCTACACTATTCCGACCATCTCCTCTGTCAGAGCCAAGCATCCACCTAAACCCTCCCGAGCACCCTCGTATAATATCCCTAACACCCCTCATAACCCAAGTGCCCCCGTCACCAAAACAGTCTTGACAGAGCTGCGCTGTCTGCTCCACAACTGCAGATCAGCAAGAAAACACAAACTTGAAATCTCCGATACCATCACCCTTCACAATATTAGCATGCTCTTCCTCACAGAGACCTGGTTCAACGATACCTCTCACTCTATGTTTGATCTCCTTTTACCCACAGGCTATTCGATTTTCAGAAATGACAGAACTGAAAAAGTTGGGGGAGGTGTTGCAGTCATCTTTAGAAACTCCCTTCAACTTAAGGCTTTTCCTATCAGCTTCTTCCACACCTTTGAATGCCTTTCTCTTGAGCTTCAACTACACCACCGCTCACCCCTCAGATTCCATGCCGTTTACTGCCCGCCTGGCAGCGGCCCTGCGTTTATGGAGGAACTCACTGACTTTATCAGCGACCAATACTCGCAAAGTGACAATCAGACCTTCGTGGGTGACTTCAATCTCCACTGGGGCTCCATGCAAGACTCTTCCGCGAATTTGCTGGCCACCTTCCTCTCTGCAAACGATCTTATCCAACACTGCACAGAATCACACTCTAAGGGCTCAATCCTGGACCTTGTGATTTCTAAAACAGGCATGCTCTCTATCGCTACCCCATTTCACGTAGACTGGTCTGACCACCTCCTCATCCCATTCTCTCTTCACCTAGCACACTCTATTACTCTTGGCCAACCTAAGAGGGCTACCTCCTGGTTCCGTGACGCTAAAAATATTGACGTCGGTTCCGTCTGTGATTCAGCTTTGCTGTCACTTCCAAGACTAGGCCTGAACCTAGATGTTGGCGAACTCACCTCCCAATGCCTCACAGTCCTTGCAGCTGAAATCAATAACGTTGCTTCTCTCCAAAGCAAAAAGAAAAGGCCCATTCTCTCAGCACCTTGGTTCAACAAATCCCTCTATGAAGAAAGGAAGAACCTAAGACTCTTGGAGAAACAATGGAGGCAAGCACCCTCCACCGATAATTTGACCACGCTTCGTTCAGCAAGATCCAAGTACCGTAAGCACATCTTCCTTAGGAAAGCGTCGCATTTCAGAACTGTTGGACCCGGCCTTATGGCGTGGTCCTACCCCTCCCGCATGGCGGGCCCAGGACGATATCCGCCCTCCACCAGACCTGGGGCGGCCCCTTCGGCCCGATCCTGCACGCCCCAACACCACAGGGCCGGCTACCATCCCGGTCCCCCAGCGCAGGCCTTACCCCAGCGTAGGCCCATCACGACCTCAGCACGAGGCCGTGCCCGACTCCATCTTGGACCCACCACGTCACAACCACGTGGCCTCGGCCCCCGGGAAGCCCCGACATCAGGGCACCAAGATCCACCCAGGTGGTTGAGTGGCCACTCGACAGATCCCGGAGGAAGGGGAGTTTCGATGGGCCTCCAGCCGTCCCCGGACGCCTGGTATCGATCGCCCTCCGGCCTCCCTGGGCGCTGGCTCCACCCCCCTGCTGGGCATCTGGACACCCTCATCCCGGCCCCTCTGACCCCCAGGCGCGAGGGTCCGGACTTCAAAGACCTCCAGACCTATATCTGGGCCAGCCCTGGATTAGGACGTCAGTTGTATCCTGGACTGGAAGCCCTGCTGACGCTGTCACGGCCGACAACCAGACGAACTCATCCTCCCCGTAACCCGACGACCATCTGAGAGCCTGCTGGCGCTGCCGCGGCCTACCTTGCTGAAACATCTGAGAGCCTGCTGGCGCTGCCGCGGCCTACCTCGCTGAATCATCTGAGAGCCTGCTGGCGCTGCCGCGGCCTATCTTGCTGAAACATCGGAGAGCCTGCTGGCGCTGCCGCGGCCTACCTCGCTGAATCATCTGAGAGCCTGCTGGCGCTGCCGCGGCCTACCTTGCTGAACCATCCGAGAGCCTGCTGGCGCTGCCGCGGCCTATCTTGCTGAACCATCTGAGAGCCTGCTGGCGCTGCCGCGGCCTACCTTGCTGAATCCTCTGAGAGCCTGCTGGCGCTGCCGCAGCCTATCTTGCTGAAACATCTGAGAGCCTGCTGGCGCCGCCGCGGCCTACCTCGCTGAACCCTCCTGCAAGCCTGCTGGCGCTGCCGCGGCTCGAACTCTCGGTACCCCCCGGCTCGAGGATTGAGAGCTGTGCGTAGGGTACCCCGTCCTCCGCCCAGAGTAAGACTGTCCCGCTACCTTACCCCCCTTTGTCGAGACTTTACAGATCCCGCGATCTGCTTGTACATACTACCAAGAACCTGCAACCCTTTGCTAGCTATAAAAGCTTAAGAACTTGACCTCTGGTGTGGTGTCCATCTGTAGTGTTGTGATTACTCTGCTGTACGATCCTAGGAGAGGACCCTCCTTCCGGAGGCCTCTCTGTACCGCTCGGCTACTTCTCGACGGAGAGGTGGACCTAGGGGTGGTCAGTCAGACATCTTCTGCCTCCCCCGGGGACGCCTTTCTAACATTGGTGGCAAGCGCCGGGATCCGAGCCCACGCAGATCGTACAGAGAGTAATTCGCTCACTACCAAGAAGAACTCACTGCGACCATGAGCACAGAATTCCAGAAAGAGAAAATGGAAGACTACAGTCACAAGGAGCTAAAGCAATTCTGCAAAGACCTAGGCATCGCTACCACTGGCTTAAGCACCAAAGAAGACTTTAAATCGGCCCTGCAGGCCTGGGTGGACGCCGGCGAGGCGCCACCCCCGAGGGAAGATAACCCGGGCCCGAACGAAGGCCCGGAGGCTGCAACGAACCCAGCGGGAGGGAGACCCGCAAACCCAGACACGGGCCTCTCCCACGAAGAGTCCCGAGAACGAGAGAAGAACCGGCTCCACGAGTTGGAGCTCGCTCGACTCAGACAAGAAGGAGAGATCCAACTGGCAGAAAGGAAATTAGCCCTCGAGCAGCTACGGCTAGAAGGAGACTGTGGTATATAAATAAATAATACCGGATCTAGGTTTGTCTGGACATAGCAATAACAGATAGCTCAATGAATAAGAGTCAAGATTCGAGGTAGTAGGAGTTTGCAGGTTTAATACAGCATAAAGGACAGGAACAGGACAACCTGCACGGGAACAGGATGGCAGCGCTGCCGGGGGCAGGATCAGAATCGGCACAACATTTAATAACAATGCACAAATATATATACTAAAACAGTTACATTACAATGAATTACAGTAGGCGGAGCAGTGGGTGTGGTCAATAGCAGTCGCGAAAGATAAGGGTGAAAATGGGTGTAACAGGGGCGTATACATAGACATGTGATGCAAACGTAACAGAATATGTCATAAATGGGGCGGAAACATGGAGGGGGCTACCTAAGGAGCCGGGACCTCTAACCTAATGGTGCGCGTAAACTGACAATGACGTGTTACTAGGAGAAGCTGGGGGCTATGAACTCTGTGCTAGGAGCAGAGACTGAAGTCTGGAGAGTCAGGGCGACATGTACCTAAACAGTATCTAGTATCTGATGTTTAGAGAACATGTTGATATAAACTAAGAGTCAGGAGGGGAGAGGCTAACGGACTCTAAGACTGGAGCATGCATTATTCTACATGTAGTGCGTGATGAAGAATATTAAATGACCATTAAATGCAGTATTTCTCTTACATGGAGACATAAAGGCTAGACAATGACGGAAACTATTGATGCGATTCAGTAGCTTAGGAATGCAGAGAAGGGGGGCTGGACTGATAACTAGAATCATAACATACTCTTGGCAGACTCGTAGGCAGAGCCAGGCTGAGCCGGGCACTGTGAGGCAGGAAGTAAGTGAAGGGTCGAGGATACAGGTGGGGGCTGTATCGCTCCTCAGCGAGGACTCAGAAGACAGGAGCTGAATCTGGTGTCCGGGCCCTTTTGAGGCCTAGAAACGGGGACTTTACAATGAAACAACGTGCACACTGAGAAACGTGGCAACGTAACTTTACATAGGCCTGATACTCGTAGCTTTCACGAGAACTGGAAACTGGCATACTAGTGATGGACACAACTGTAATTGCGTCTTTAATCAAACATGGGGATACATATGCATATTTAATCATGCACACATAACATAAGATGGAGGACTCGTAGGGACACAGAACATGGCAAAATTTACTTTTCCACATTCCCTCCTTGTCACTACGTTTCCATCAGGAAACATCAATATTCATGATACCATCTATCATTTCATACAGTATCATTTGCTCGTCTCGAATTTTCTTGGAACTGGATTTAGGACGGGACTTGGGACTAGGAACACATGATGTAGCACAAATGCCGCAAATCGCAGGGCCACATTGTAAACAGAGGCAGCAACTGAATATGATCGCTACTGCAATACCCAGAAATGACAATACTTTCCATCCCCAGGCGGAAATTATATTCCAGAACCAACCGGACCATGTCCAGGTGCCTGGATCTTGGTGTAACATATGGGCAATTTTATGGAGTCTGGTAATAGCTGAATAAACAGACGGCGCGTTATTAGGAATGAAAATGCAGCAACTAGATCCGATGACTCTACAGGCCCCGCCCCTATCGGCCAGTATGACGTCAAGGACGAGACGATTCTGGAGCACGACAATTCTCATAAAGGATTGTTCTTCGGTTAAGTTACCTAGAGCAGAAGTAGTCTCAATCACTACTGCTTCAAGTGTTCTGGTTAATCTACGTATCAGTTTACTATTTACAACAGTACCTAAGTAGGGGAAGACACCTTTATTGATATCTATGTATTGTTCTAGAGCAGTTTCAGTATAATCGACAATCGGGAGATTTCTCTTGTGTCTAGTATGTACTAGGTGGGAATTCCTATGATAGTCAGGTGGGGCTAGGAAAACTGGTGGCAGTAGGAAGGCAATGTAACATGTACCCTCCCAATCGAGGGGCAGACGAACATATGCGGTCTGACCACAAACAAAATAAGAATGACGTGAAGTTTTTAAAATAGATTTCCTACTGTCACTATACTTGACAATAGTAGTACAATCACTATGGCCTACATGTACGGAACCATTATTTCGGACACATAATTCACCTTTGACTGGTAGTACTGAAATAGCAGGTAAGTCTGGAGTAGAATCAGACTGAACATTCAGGACCATAAAACTCGAAGAATAATTACCTAGATTATAAACTTCATTCTCTAGATCTAACCCTGTTCTGTGGGGAAGACCTTGCTTGTCTGGGAAACATGTACTGTTCAGAAAAGACATATCTGTTGAGGATGACGTTAACGTGGACCATGCTCCACACGAACCATTATGTGAAAATGGATAAGGAAAGAGTGGCAGAACTCCCTTCGGTGTCTGGAAAGGGGGGAGTCGACCACACACCCAACAATTTGTGGCATTGTTGGTCTGGTGTGAATAATGTAACATGCGGATAAAAGAGTTATTACGCATAGCAAGACGATAAGAAAGTTCATGAGGAGGCAGATCACTAAACGTGTGCTCTACTGTAACATTAGCAGACTTATTTACATGAGAAACTGGAAAATACAAATAAAATGCATAACTGGTGCAGGAAATCATAATGCTGAAATATAGCAGAAAACATAAAATAATATTGCAACTACTAGAGTTCTCACTAACTCTCTCTCTGTGGGGGTCTATTATATACATGTCAAAAACCGGTCTAACCGTTTCACCTAGGGGAGGACTTAGACAATCAAACTGGCTGACTTATTTTACTAGACCTTAGTTTAAGCTTATACTCCTGTTGCGGAGTTTTCTCTAACAGGGAAGGGTTCGTAGCAATGTCTTTTGCGGGACAGTCCTTAAGAATAGTACTTTGGCAGTCTTTAAGATCCTCGGAAATGTTCTTTGAAACAGGTTTCAATCCAAAAAATCTTTTCACATGTGACAAATGGACCCAGCCCTTCCTGCCTTCCAGCTTGACGGCAGTACGGGTGGCCAGGAGGACCTGTCGGGGTTCCTTCCAGCGGGGCTCCAGCGGACTTGAACGATCAAAATTTCGGACAAGAACCATGGATCCGGGAACGATTTCATGCGGTGCCACCTCGGTATTGTCTGGAAATGCGGCAGCAACCTGTGAACGACAAGAGTTGAGGGCAGACATCAAGGAAGCTAGGTAATCTGTCAGCATATTACTTGAAACATCGGTAATACTTCGAGGTCTAGGTGTACCCCACATGTTAGGGGGGCGGCCGAATACGACCTCATAAGGGGACAGACCTGATCTGGAATGTGCGACCATGCGCATATAAAACAAGGCAACTGGCAGAGCTACTAGCCAGTCCACACCTTTCTCTTTACATACTTTTGCGATTCGGATTTTCAGGGTCTGATTATGTCTCTCTACGAGACCGGCTGCTTCTGGATGGCGTACACAATGGAACTTCCACTGGTACCCTAACAAAAGGGAAACATGTTTCATGAGCTCAGATGAGAATGGCTGGCCGTTATCAGAATATACGACTCTTGGGAGTCCGTAGCGGGGGAAGAATTCACGAACCAACTGTTTGGCAGTGGTCGCGGCTGTGTAATCTGGGACTGGATATGCTTCTGTCCACCTGGACAAAGCACATACAACTACGAGAACATACTTGAAACCTCGACATCGCTCCAACTGAATATAATCCATCTGGAGGACTTCAAAAGGGTGGTCAGGGGGCTGGAATCCACCTTGTTCCACCGGGACACTTTTACCTGGATTAAACTGACAACATATCATACAGGTACGGACTTTCTGCTTGGCTGCAGCTCGTAAATGCTTGTTGAACCAAATGTTCTGGATACTGTCTAACATAGCTTTTTCTCCTAAATGTGCTGGACTATGTGCGGTATTGATAATGACTTGAACCATGGAGTCGGGGAGAAACCATGTGGCTTTACCCTTCGTTACCCATCCCTGATCTGTCTGGACCCCTCCTTGTTCGGACCATTTCTTGATTTCCTCGGGAGTAGCATGTAACTGGATATCTATGACATCTTGAGTGGGGTCCTTAACTGTCATACAGGTAGTTGGATCTGGAGTGTATGTCGGTGTCTTATTTACTGGAACGTCTGGTGTCTGTGCTGTAAGCTTGGCTGTGCGATCTGCTAGATCATTACCTTGAGAAATAGTGTCAGTAACTTTCGTATGTGCTTTGCATTTCATGATAGCAATGGATGTCGGTAAGTGTATGGCATCTAACAGAGCTTGAATAAGGAGACCATGCTGAATCTTGGTTCCATGAGAAGTCATGAAACCTCTCTCCTGCCAGAGCACTCCGAAGTCGTGTACAACTCCAAATGCGTAACGTGAATCTGTGTAAACATTAACTTTCAGGTTCTTGGCGTGTATGCAGGCTTGTGTCAGAGCAACTAGCTCTGCTGCTTGAGCAGACAGGGTGTCAATACGGTGTGTTTCTATAACTTCAGTGTCAGTAGTCACTGCATACGCGGCTACTAGTTCTCCTGTACTTGTTCTCATACATGAACCATCCACATAAAGTGTCAGGTCGGGATCTGGTAATGGAATATAGTAAAGTAAAGTAAAAGTAAAGTCCACATTTGTAAAGCGCACAATCACCCGTAAGGGTCTCTAGGCGCTGGGGGGCCGTCGGGAAGATTAAGCGAGCTATTGCCCAGAGTCACATGGTGTTGGGCTGACCTGCCGCCGGAGCCGGGGATCGAACCGTGGTCCCCAGATTCCAGCGTCAGTCGCCCTGGCCGCGGCGCCACAATATCTGTCAAGTCTTGTCTTGGCTTTGTCATAATGTTAACTACTTCCACACAGTCATGTGTGGCAGGATTTGAAGTAACTGACGGTAACAGTGTAGCAGGATTTAAAACGTTGCAGCGTCTGATTTCTATGTGTGGCTGGAACAGTGTCAGTTCATAACCTGTTAAACGTGCAATTGTCAAGTGCTGAGTCTGTGTTCGGTTTAAAAGAACTTCCACGGAGTGTGGAACTTGTACTGTCAAGGAATGTCCTAATACTATGGAATCACTTTGTCTGATAGCTAGTGCTGTGGCTGCAACTGACTTGAGGCACGCAGGCAGAGCCTGGGCTACAGGATCTAATGTGCTCGCAAAATAAGCACAGGGCTTGTATTGTCCTGCTTGATCTTGTGTGAGAACAGATAATGCTGTACCTTCGCGTTCAGTGACAAAAAGTGTAAAAGGCTTACTGTAGTTCGGTGTAGCTAGAACTGGAGCTTGGCATAAAGCTTTCTTTAACTCATTGAAACTAAATGTATGTTCAGATGTCCAAGGGAGGACAGTCGATACGGCTGCCTCCTGTGTCGTTAACTGTATCAGTGGTTTAGCTAGAAATGCATACTGAGGAATCCATTGTCTGCAGTAAGAAGTGAGGCCGATAAAAGCACGTACCTCCTTCTGGGTCTTGGGCTGAGGAAGACTCGCTATTAGCTGGATACGGTCAGGTGTCAACTGCCTACCCCTCTTGGACAGTAAGTGGCCTAAATAGATCACTTGCTGGACACAGAATTGAAGCTTAGAAGGGGACACCTTGTGCCCCATCTCGGCAAGGAAATACAAGACTGTAAGGGATGCTCGCTCGCAAGCACGTTCAGAACGGGCTGTGATCAGTAGATCATCGACATACTGGAGCAGGGCAGTGTCAGTTGGCATGTGAATATTGTCTAGTTGTCTCTTAAGTGCTTGACTGTAAATACTTGGACTTTCTGTGAAACCTTGAGGAGCGCGTGTGAACATATAGCTCCTTCCATTTAAACAAAATCCGAAAAGAAACTGGCTGTCTGGATGAATGGGGACACTGAAGAACGCGTTCTTGAGGTCTATGACTGTAAAAAATGAGGCTTCAGAATCAATGGTTGTCAATAGGGAAGAGATATCTGGGACAACTGGGTACTGGGGAATAATACATTTGTTAAGCTCTCGGAGGTCAATCACTAATCGATATACTGGGGGTGCATTTGGATCAGTACGTTTCATGACTGGAATGATCGGAGAATTACATACATTGGAGTCAGTTTCTACAACTACTCCTTGAGCCATGAGCTCGTCAATAATTTTGGATAAGGCTGCTACAGCCTCAGGTGGCAATCTGTACTGTCTGATTCGTGGTAACACTACACCTGGCTTGAGAGTCACACGATGGGGTGTGATTTGCATATAACCAACATCAGTTGGACCTTGTGCCCATAGATGCTGCGGAACATTGGACAATCTCGGATCAAAATCTCGTAATACATAGTGACCCTTGAAGTCACGTAGGAACAATCGTATTCCCTCGGGGGAGCAGCATATGACTGCACCTAATTCTTTCAGTGTCTTAATGCCTAACAGATTTTCTGGACATGACTTCGTAAGTAACAGATCAGTAGTGCGGGACAATGGACCTACTTCTAGAGTAACTGGCTGAGATATCTCATTTACAATAGGCTTTCCTGAAAATCCAAGGGAAACATTTCTTGAGCCTGAGAGCGGAGCCCCTGGAACTTCGGCGTGACTGATGGTGGTCCTACTTGCCCCTGTATCAATCAAAAACTTTCTGTCTTTCCCTAATACTTGACTATGAACATAGGGACCCTCTTGATCTACAGGTATCTCGATGAGAGGCAAGCCTACCTCCCTCTCTAGGCTGTTTCATGAATATGGCTGATACTCTGGATACTCGGACTGTGCATACTGGTACATCTGCTGTGTAACATGCTGTGTTGCAGCAATAGTCTGCGGTGCTGGAACTGTCTGTTGTGCATTCTGTGGCTGAGAAGTCTGTGAAACTTGTTCTTGTCTAGGCGGACGTGGTCTTTCTTTAGTTTTACCGGTAGCTATAATATGTTTCAGAACTGCACACTCGTTTATAAAATGACCTGGCTGTTTACAATAATTGCATGTCCCTTTAACGGGAACTGCAGGATGACTGGCTTGATTCGTACCCCTCTTCTGACTGTCTTGTGGAATAGATTGTGCAACCAGCACTTTCATTTTCGTGTCTTTCATACGTTTTCTCTCGTGTTCTTGCTCTTCTCTGATTCTATTCTGGTGGTATTGGAGCATCTGTAACATCTGGGACGGGGTATTAGCTTGCCAGGTACTTTCGACTTTCAAAACTCGATTCTTAACTTGTGGACTTGAATTCTCGACTAATTTAGTAACAAAAAGATGAGGGTATGACTCGCTACTTGTCTTGAGGCCACTGTTTATACTAAAACATTTCTCGAATCTAGAATAAAAATCACTAGTGTCTTCGTCTTGTTTCTGTTTACAGGCTGAGATTGCATCCCAGTCTTCCTTTTTAGTGGCTAATAATCTTGGCAAAACTTGTATTAACAGTTCTGGTAATTCTTTACATTTTTCTCCTAGACCGGTACCTGGTACTCGTATCTTATCTTCAGCTTCTAGGACTGCCCAATCGATCTTTTTCTCTCCCACCTCCCATTCTTTTTCCTTGAGTTTTTCATATACCCCTGCGGGCAACAGGACTTTTAACATTTTAATTATATCTGGATACGTGTATTCTCCCATACGGAGCATGTCCTTTAATTCTCGGTGGAACCCTGCTGGATCTTTATCATGACAGGGAATTAACTTTTTCATCTCTAAGAGTTCCATCTTTGTAATCGGAGTGTAAACAAACACTCGTTGCATTTCACCATCTGTTGTCCTGACTGGGTGTACTTCTCGTAACGGATTCTGTCTGTCTATGTAAAAGGGTTTACTTTCTGGAGGTGAGACATGAACAAAATGCGGGTTCAAAAACATACTATATTTGTGGCGCTGTTCTAGGATGACACTAATTAAATCGGTACCTAAACCTTTCCATCTATACTGGAGTAACTCGTTCAGGACATCATGTAACGGACCTGGATCAGAATGTTGACCCTCATACAATGTAATGAGGTGCTGGATCATATACATACCCACCAGTCGTTGCTCGGCTGGGGGCAATTTCAGAAACATTTGTGCCACTATTTCGTCTGGAAAAGTGGTAGAATCAGTAATCCATCGGACTGCTGATCGGACTAGTTCTTGTTCATGCATAGTACTTAACTCACTGTAACCGATTCGTGATTTCAGAATGTGATCGGTAGCTTGAAATACTTGTTCTAGAGAACCTTGTTCTGGTACTGGATGAGGAACAGTTTTCTTGTAGTCTAGACGTGAATGTCGGTCTGGAAATCTAGATTTTCCTACATACGCTATTCTGGCGGGATTCTCGTCCTCTACCTCTTCAGTAGAAGAGTCATTTTCTTTCTCGCTTACTTGTGCTGCTTTACGTTGTTCGTGTAACTTTATTATTTCCTTACGAATTTTCTTGTACATACTCTCTATACTACTGATAGTCTTGTGTTTACCCTCGGCTATATTATCACTCCACCTTGTCAGGATTTTCATTTCGGCCTGATCTTTAGTCGGGGAATCTTGTTCTCTTATTAGACAATTAATCAGGAACTTTAATAACATGAGCTGGATCTCAGCTTTCCTTTGAGACATGGCTTCGCCAATACTTTCTGGATCATCCCTTGTACGGATGAAACGATATATTCGGTCTAGATCTCCTTTCATATCTGGTAGGGTGTCTAAATACCCGGTCACCCGTCTTACACGGATGGAATATATTACTGTACTATCATCACCTGCAACTGGATCATAGCGGCATTCAGTGAGAGCTCGTCGGATTTCTGCAACGGACTTAAATTTGGGCGTACGCTGTAACGCACATTCATGTAACTCGGCCAACGTTCTACGTTGGTGCGGTGGCGGGGTACCAGGAGGACCTCCTCCTGCGGCCCCTAAACTGGAATCGTCGACTGATACTCTTCGTACCAGCGCGGCGGGAAATTGTAATGTAGGCTGGACCGGGGGTACCGTAGCGGGTACTCCGGTGACTGGAGGAGCAGGATTTACATTATTTACAGGAGCTGGCGGAACAGGATTTGCATATTCTGGGATTGTGTCGTCCAAATAGGACGAGATGAAAATATCAGCTGCGGTCGGTTTGTGACGTAGCTTAGTCGGAACTAGTGGTGGCGGAAAATTACTGGATGCCTCCGGGGTTGCTTTTGGCAAGCCCTCGGCAAGAAGAGGATACATACCCTTAATGAGGGCATGCCTCTGTCTATCTGACTGTTCTGTTTTAACTCGTTCACCTATCTCGATTAGTTCCCTTTCCTGGGCTCGTTCCAAGGATTCTCTACTTAGTTCTGACTTTCTGATTTCTTTTTTGGTTCTTTTATGAGATTCTTTGCGCCATAACTCGATGGCATCTTTCTGTGACTGTCTGGCTTTCTTTTTCCATAATGTTTCTTCTACTCTCATGATGCACTCGGCATCCCACGTACCTGATACGGGCCATCTATACTTTTCCTCTAACTCTTTGGTATACTCTACCCATAAATCTAGATATAATATGGCACTTATGCCATGCTTCTGATACATAAAATGACCTGGACTGTCCCTAGGCGGGACAGGAACTGCTGCTTCTAGCAGACCTTTTCTAGTTTTTAACTGACGTAATTTCGAGAATAAGGGCATGACTGAACTGTAATCTAGACACAATACAATACACAATGAACACGATAATTACTTCACATTCATACCACGACATTAAAATACATGAAGAATATTTAAAATAACAGTTCGAACAGAATACTACCTGGAATACTGAAAACAGAATACATGAATTTTCTCGAGAACAGAACTGACTAGAACAGAAACTAGATGCACTGCTGAAACAGTACGAAACTTACCGGTCTCATAAAGAGACACGTCAGGACCCGCATCCACCGAAGTGGACACTTCGTTTTGGGTCTGTGTACCACCAACCCACGGACCAGAGTCAATTAGATTGACCCTGTCTAGATACTACCCCAGCAATGGTACTCACCGGGCAGCAAGAACGGAAGGCCTCGGACTGGACTGGACTGCTTCGATGCCGGACGGACGAACTTCGGACTTCTGTTACGGGTGGGCCTCCGGATACCTCGGACCTTGGACTCTCGGCTTGGGCTCTGGTCGGGACTCGCCGCGTTCCTCCACCGCCTCGTCTGGATGCTGGACCGCCACCTCCGTCTCCTCCGTGGGCCTGAGGGATACTTGAAGCAGAAATATCTGCACGTGCACGGTATGGTTCCGTCACGGCTGCAGAGGGTCAGGGGGCCGGCGTGGCTTCACCGGCGCGTGGGGAAAGGGCAAGTCCCTATTCGGGCGCCATTATGTGGTATATAAATAAATAATACCGGATCTAGGTTTGTCTGGACATAGCAATAACAGATAGCTCAATAAATAAGAGTCAAGATTCGAGGTAGTAGGAGTTTGCAGGTTTAATACAGCATAAAGGACAGGAACAGGACAACCTGCACGGGAACAGGATGGCAGCGCTGCCGGGGGCAGGATCAGAATCGGCACAACATTTAATAACAATGCACAAATATATATACTAAAACAGTTACATTACAATGAATTACAGTAGGCGGAGCAGTGGGTGTGGTCAATAGCAGTCGCGAAAGATAAGGGTGAAAATGGGTGTAACAGGGGCGTATACATAGACATGTGATGCAAACGTAACAGAATATGTCATAAATGGTGCGGAAACATGGAGGGGGCTACCTAAGGAGCCGGGACCTCTAACCTAATGGTGCGCGTAAACTGACAATGACGTGTTACTAGGAGAAGCTGGGGGCTATGAACTCTGTGCTAGGAGCAGAGACTGAAGTCTGGAGAGTCAGGGCGACATGTACCTAAACAGTATCTAGTATCTGATGTTTAGAGAACATGTTGATATAAACTAAGAGTCAGGAGGGGAGAGGCTAACGGACTCTAAGACTGGAGCATGCATTATTCTACATGTAGTGCGTGATGAAGAATATTAAATGACCATTAAATGCAGTATTTCTCTTACATGGAGACGTAAAGGCTAGACAATGACGGAAACTATTGATGCGATTCAGTAGCTTAGGAATGCAGAGAAGGGGGGCTGGACTGATAACTAGAATCATAACATACTCTTGGCAGACTCGTAGGCAGAGCCAGGCTGAGCCGGGCACTGTGAGGCAGGAAGTAAGTGAAGGGTCGAGGATACAGGTGGGGGCTGTATCGCTCCTCAGCGAGGACTCAGAAGACAGGAGCTGAATCTGGTGTCCGGGCCCTTTTGAGGCCTAGAAACGGGGACTTTACAATGAAATAACGTGCACACTGAGAAACGTGGCAACGTAACTTTACATAGGCCTGATACTCGTAGCTTTCACGAGAACTGGAAACTGGCATACTAGTGATGGACACAACTGTAATTGCGTCTTTAATCAAACATGGGGATACATATGCATATTTAATCATGCACACATAACATAAGATGGAGGACTCGTAGGGACACAGAACATGGCAAAATTTACTTTTCCACAAGACCTGGAAGAAAAGCGAAGGCAGAGAGACCTCGAGGAGAAAAAACTCATGCTCGAGCACGAGCGCGTCCTCAAAGAAATGGAATTTAAAGCCAAGGCCAACGAGAATAACCCCTCCGGGGGGAAGACCTCACCTCCCCCGGTGGACACAAAGGTACACATACCCAAGGATGTCGTCAAAGAGTACTATAAGAACGACGACATCCAGCAGTGGTTCAAAGCCTACGAGGTCGCCATGACCGCCCATCGAGTACCCCTCAAGGACTGGGGCGCCGGCCTGTGGGGGAAGTTTATCAACGAAGGGAGAGACGCCCTGCTGGAGCTCCCTGATACCGAGATGACCTCGTACGAGCACATGAAGACCGCCCTCCTCACTCGCTACGGACTCACCCCCGAGATGTACCGGCAGCGATTCCGAGACTGCAAAAAAATCCCCGGTACCACGTGGGTGGAGTACGTGAACTATTACAGCAGAGCCTTCGAGGGGTGGACTCGGGGCTGTCAGGTCACCACCTACCAGCAGTTGGTCGACCTCCTTCTGTGGGAACATCTATCCAATAACTGCTTCGTCGAACTCCGGCAACACCTCCTCGACAGCAAACTGACTGAGCCACGGAAACTCGCTGTCGAGGCGGATAGATGGGCGAGCACCCGAGTCGCCCGGGGTCCGACGGAAGACTCCGGCCGGGGACCTCCGGGAAACCACCGACCACGAGGCGGCAGAGTGGGCCAGAGCCGGGGACGAGACGCCCCCCAGGGGTCATCCCCGGCCTCCACGTCGCCACCCTTGGGCCAGAGAGGGGGCCCCCCAGCTAGACCAGGGCCCCGCCCGAATGTTACGTGCCACAGATGCCAGCGACAGGGTCATTACGCGAATGACCCCCTCTGCCCGATGAACCAGCGACCCGGCACCACCGGTCCCCCGGCCCGCCAGATAATGGCCGCGGCCCTGGGTGAAGAAGGAAGCGAGGGAGAGGACAACGGCCCCGAGCAGGCCGAGTGGGAGCCCGCCGCCATGACCTTAGCCTGCCTGGGGACTCACGACCTGATCCCCCGAGGCCCGATCCCCGGCAACACCCAGAAGTACCACCAGTGGGTCACCATCAATGGACGCCGAACCGAAGCCCTCCGTGACACTGGAGCCAGCGTAACAGCAGTCCGCTGCCATTTGGTGACCCCCGAACAGATTCTTCCCAACGTCCTGTGCCCAGTCCGGTCCGCAGATAACTCAGAGACTTTGTGCCAGATGGCCCGCATCCCCTTCGAGTGGGGGGGAGTGTCGGGCATGCTAAAAGTGACTGTCCGCAACGATGCCCCCGTGGACTGCCTCCTTGGGAACGACCTTGAAAGTTCCCCCTGGGCAGGCGTCGAAAGAAAAGAGCACCTAGGGATGCTAGGCCTTCCCGAGTGGGTCTGCGCGACCACCCGTTCCATGTCTGCCCGAGCCTCCACCCCAGCGGGGGAAGCTTCGACTGAAGAGCCGGAGTGGCCCGCACCGCCGCCACCCGTCATCCCCGAGGATCCTGGCCTGGAACACGGCTCCCAGGGGCCCGACCAAGAAAACCTCCCCGAGCTCCAACACCTCCCCGAACTCGCTCAATGGCGCCAAGAAGGGGGCCCCACTGGTGAACAGTTCCGGCAGGAGCAGAAAACCTGCCCCTCCCTTGAGGGGGTCCGACAGCAGGCCGCTACTCAAGCCGCGGGAGACCCCGCGGGGTCCCACTGGGTCTATTGGGACAACGACCTTCTCTACAGTGAGCAGAAGATTGCCGAACTAGGGTCCAGCCGGGTGCTGGTCCTGCCCCTCCGATTCAGAGACTTCCTCCTAAACTTGGCACATGATGTGCCCCTCGCCGGGCACCTGGGGCAGGACAAAACTTACAGCCGCCTGGTGACCCATTTCTACTGGCCGAAAATGCGGAACGATGTACATAACCACTGCCGGACCTGCCCGACCTGTCAAGCCAGCGGAAAGAGCGGGGGAAAGATGAAGGCCCCGCTCCAGCCTTTTCCCGTGGTCACCACCCCCTTCGAGCGAGTGGGGATCGACATCGTAGGGCCCCTGGATACTCGCACCTCGCAGGGGCACCGCTTCATCCTCGTCTTGGTGGATCACGCTACCCGCTATCCCGAGGCAATCCCCCTCCGAACCATCACGGCCCCCGTGGTGGGCCGAGCCCTCATGAGCATCTTCTCCCGAGTCGGCTTCCCCCGGGAAGTCGTGAGTGATCGGGGCTCCAACTTTATCTCGAAGCATATGCGGTCCCTCTGGCAGCAGTGCGGGGTCGCATACAAGTTCACCACTCCGTATCATCCCCAAGGAAATGGACTAGTCGAACGATTCAACAGGACACTGAAGGGGATGATCAAGGGCCTAGAAGAACCCTTCCGGCGCAAATGGGATGTCCTACTGCCTTGCCTTCTGTTCGCCTACCGAGAGGTACCCCAGAAGTCCCTGGGGTTCAGCCCTTTCGAACTCTTGTACGGGCACCCGGTCCGCGGCCCCCTCAGCCTGGTCAAGGAGGGCTGGGAGACGGCAGTCCAAGATGCCCCACCCGATGTCTACCGGTACCTCCTGACCCTGCGCAATCAGACTCGGAAGTTCCGGGAACTTGCCGAGGCCAACCTGGAGGCTAGTCAGGAGGAGATGAAACGCTTGTATGACCAGAACGCCTCGTCCATTGAATTCGAGCCGGGCCAGCAGGTCTGGGTCATGTCCCCGGTCGAACCTTGTGCCCTCCAGGACAAGTGGACGGGGCCCTTCAAGGTGGTGGAGCGCAAGAGCCCCATCACCTACTTAGTGGACATGGAATCCCCCCGGAACCCCCTCCGGGTTCTCCACACTAACCGACTCAAGCCACACTTTGCACGCACTGAACTAAGTCTGCTGCTGGCGACCGATGACGGAGCGGAAGACGAATCCGACCCACTACCAGACCTCCTCAGCACCTCCGAAAAAGACAGCTCCTTCGAAGGGGTCCGGCTCTCCTCTACCCTGACCCCAGATCAGCAACAAGACTGCCGGAAGCTGCTGGGGCAGTTTGCGGATCTGTTTTCCCTCACTCCGGGGGTCACCCGGTGGTGTGTCCACGATGTGGACACCGGAGACAGCCCGCCTGTGAAACACCGAGCTTTTCGAGTACCCGACCGGGTTCGGGCCTGCATCCAAACAGAAGTGGCCAAGATGTTAGCTCTGGGGGTAGTCGAACCCTCCAACAGTCCCTGGGCCAGTCCCGTTGTCCTGGTCCCTAAAGCCGCCGCCCCCGGAGCGGCTCCGGAGCTCCGGTTTTGTGTTGACTACAGGGGTCTAAATGCCGTCACCAGAACCGACGCCCATCCTATCCCCAGGGCAGATGAACTAATCGATCGCTTAGGAGCTGCCAAATTCCTCAGCACCTTCGATCTCACGGCGGGGTATTGGCAGATCGGCCTCACCCCAGGTGCACAAGAACGATCAGCCTTCTCGACCCCCGATGGCCACTATCACTTCAAAGTGATGCCCTTCGGCATGAAGAACGCCCCAGCAACCTTCCAGAGACTCGTGAACAAGGTGCTGGCCGGGCTAGAAGAGTACAGCGCTGCCTACCTCGATGACATTGCTGTATACAGCCTTCACTGGGGTGAGCACCTGACCCACCTCGGGACGGTCCTGACGGCCCTTCGGCGGGCCGGACTCACCATCAAAGCAAGTAAGTGCCAGATAGGCCAAGGGTCCGTGACCTATCTGGGACACCAAGTAGGGAGCGGCCACGTGGCTCCCCTCCAACCAAAGATAGACGCCATCCGGGGTGGGGAGCCCCCGGTCACCCAGACCGCTGTCCGAGCCTTCCTGGGGCTCACTGGATATTATCGGCGGTTTATAAGAGACTACGGGAGCATTGTGGGGCCCCTGACCGAACTGACCTCCAAGAAGCTACCAAAGAGGGTGCACTGGACCCCTGCGTGCCAAACGGCCTTTGAGACTCTAAAGACTGCCATGTGCACCGCCCCTGTGCTCCAGGCCCCCGACTACAGCAGAGAGTTTGTAGTCCAGACCGACGCCTCGGAGCACGGCATCGGGGCGGTCCTGTCCCAAGTCAACACTGAAGGAATCGACCAGCCTGTGGCCTTCATCAGCCGACGCCTGCTGGCGAGAGAGCAACGCTGGAGCACCATCGAGAGGGAAGCCTTCGCCGTGGTGTGGGCCCTCAAGAAGCTCCGGCCCTACCTCTTCGGCACCCACTTCCGGGTCCAGACCGACCACCAGCCCCTGCGTTGGTTGATGCAGATGCGGGGAGAAAACCCGAAGCTGCTACGCTGGTCCATCTCCCTGCAGGGAATGGACTTCACCGTGGAGCATCGCCCCGGCAACGACCACGCCAATGCTGACGGCCTGTCCAGATCCTTCCGCCTCGGCGAGGAGAATCCCCAAGAGGATGGGTGACTCTCCCCTGCCTTCAGCTGGGGGGGGCGCGTGTTGGACCCGGCCTCATGGCGTGGTCCTACCCCTCCCGCATGGCGGGCCCAGGACGATATACGCCCTCCACCAGACCTCGGGCTGCCCCTTCGGCCCGATCCTGCACGCCCCAACACCACAGGGCCGGCTACCATCCCGGTCCCCCAGCGCAGGCCTTACCCCAGCGTAGGCCCATCACGACCTCAGCACGAGGCCGTGCCCGACTCCATCTTGGACCCACCACGTCACAACCACGTGGCCTCGGCCCCAGCCCAGGCCCCCGCGAACCCCCGACATCAGGGCACCAAGATCCACCCAGGTGGTCGAGTGGCCACTCGACAGATCCCGGAGGAAGGGGAGTTTCGATGGGCCTCCAGCCGTCCCCGGACGCCTGGTATCGATCGCCCTCCGGCCTCCCTGGGCGCTGGCTCCACCCCCCTGCTGGGCGTCTAGACACCCTCATCCCGGCCCCTCTGACCCCCAGGTGCGAGGGTCCGGACTTCAAAGACCTCCAGACCTATATCTGGGCCAGCCCTGGATTAGGACGTCAGTTGTATCCTGGACTGGAAGCCCTGCTGACGCTGTCACGGCCGACACCCAGACGAACTCATCCTCCCCGTAACCCGACGACCATCTGAGAGCCTGCTGGCGCTGCCGCGGCCTACCTCGCTGAATCATCTGAGAGCCTGCTGGCGCTGCCGCGGCCTACCTTGCTGAACCATCGGAGAGCCTGCTGGCGCTGTCGCGGCCTATCTTGCTGAACCATCTGAGAGCCTGCTGACGCTGCCGCGGCCTACCTTGCTGAAACATCGGAGAGCCTGCTGGCGCCGCCGCGGCCTACCTTGCTGAACCATCTGAGAGCCTGCTGGCGCTGCCGCGGCCTACCTCGCTGAACCCTCCTGCAAGCCTGCTGGCGCTGCCGCGGCTCGAACTCTCGGAACCCCCCGGCTCGAGGATTGAGAGCTGTGCGTAGGGTACCCCGTCCTCCGCCCAGAGTAAGACTGTCCCGCTACCTTACCCCCCTTTAAGAGACTTTACAGATCCCTCGATCTGCTTCTACATACTACCAAGAACCTGCAACCCTTTGCTAGCTATAAAAGCTTAAGAACTTGACCTCTGGTGTGGTGTCCATCTGTAGTGTTGTGATTACTCTGCTGTACGATCCTAGGAGAGGACCCTCCTTCCGGAGGCCTCTCTGTACCGCTCGGCTACTTCTCGACGGAGAGGTGGACCTAGGGGTGGTCAGTCAGACATCTTCTGCCTCCCCCGGGGACGCCTTTCTAACAAGAACCCTCCTTGATTCAGCCAAAAATAGACCCAAAAACTATTTGATCTCATCAAGAATACTAACTGCTCTCCCCCAACCTCCAAGCTGGAGGATTCTACAAAGAAAACAGTGGATTTCGCTGTATTCTTCGACGAAAAAGTGGAATCACTGGTGGATCAGGTCGTTCATCCTATCCCTCCAGAGGAGCGCAAATCACTAGCCATTTGGTAGAACTTTGACCCCATCTCTGAAGATGTCCTCCTCAATTGCATCCGTGAAACAAAGCTCTCCAACCATTCTCTTGACCCCATCCCCAGTGCCATTGCCTTTGACTTCTATACCCATTCCCTTTCCTATTGGAATACTCTGGTCAACCTCTCCCTCTGTCAAGGCTCCCTTCCTGTCCCCTTCAAAACTGGGCAGGTCACCCCTCTTCTTAAAAAACCCACTGCGGATGCGAATGACCTCAACAACTTCCGCCCCATCACTAACTTACCCTTTCTTGTGAAGATTACAGAAAGATGGTTAGCAAAACAACTCTCTTGTCCGGCTTCATCCAAACCTGCAGCACTGAAACACCCCTGCTGCAAGTGATTGATGACGCGCTGAGGATACTTGATTCAGGGGGTCCTGTCTTCTAACTCTCCTTGACCTTTCTGCAGCCTTTGACACTGTCAATCACAACACCCTCCTCAACACTCTTCAATAGAGAATGGGCATGGAGGGCACTGTGCTTACATGGATTGCTTCCTTCCTCTCTGACAGATCCCAAATGATCAAAATAGCGAACAGTCTTTCTTCTCCTTTGGCGGTGGGTCAAGGTGTTCCTCAAGGCTCTATACTTCCACCCACCTTGTTCAACCTCTATTTAGAACCACTGGGAGATCTCCTAAGTAAATCCGGGATCCACTATCATCTCTATGCAGACGACACTCAAATCTACCTCAAGGTTGCCTCCACTCACGATCTCTCTATCCTAAGCTCTACTCTCGACTCCATTCATAACTGGATGTCAACTCATCAACTGAGTCTGAATCCCTCCAAAACTGAATTCCTCCTCCTCTCCTCCTCACTTTCTCCCCCCCACACTCCCACCCCCCCACCCCCCCACCCCCCGGTTCAATCTTGGATGGACCAGATGAATCTACTGAACAATAAACCCATCATTGTCGACAGCGCAAAATCCCTTGGTGTCACTCATACTCGACACAAAACTCAATCTAATCTCCCACATCAACTCCATTGCAAAGTCTGCTCGATGCCAACTGTGCCTTCTTTGGAGAATTCGTCACTTCTCCCCGGAGCAGGACCTTAAAACCCTGGTGCAATCGCTGGTCCTCTCCAGACTGGAGTACTGCAATTCTCTTCTTACTGGCCACCCCAAATCCCACCTGTCCCCCCATAAATCTGTTCTCCAATCATCAGCTTGTTTCATATCTGGGGCCAAAAGAAGCGACCACATCACACCTATTCCATCCACCCTCCGTTGGCTTCCCATCGAGACAAGATCTATCTACAAGACTGCCCGTATCACCCATAAAGCCTTGCACTCCTCCTCTCCGCGCTACCTGGCGAATAAACAAACTCTCTGGAGGCTCTAGACCTTCACGCAATGCGGAGAATCTACTGCTTGAACCCCCCACTTTCAAGAAGGAAAGATCGATGGCTCAATCCTTTTCAGGCAACGCAGTGAGAATCTGGAACTCCCTTCCGCCGCAGCTCCGGACCACCGCCACCTCCCAGGCCTTCAAAACTGACCTCAAAGTTCTCCTCCTTCAAAGACACACCTAAATTTAATTCACGCCCTCTCTATTATCTGAAGGAAGACCTCCCATTATAGAGAATTCTTTTTTCCATGACTATGGAAGTGCCTTCCCAGTGTGTTCTGTCATTTATTGCAGTATTATCCTTCTACCTGTGTTTGGTTCTCGTTTGTAACTTGCACACGTCACTTGTCTCTTGTAACACACTGTTTGCTAACTCTTATATTTTGTTTGCTTTTGATACTTGCTCAAGTGCCACCATTGCCTACGTTACATTTGCTCTTGTGTTTGAGTGCCCTCCATTTATTGCAGTATTATACCTCTACTGGTACCTTGTTTTCTTTTGTAACCTGCACACTTGTCACTTTTTCCTCCTGCAATGCACCGTTTGCTCCTCTTGTATTTTGTTTGCTCACAATTGTCACTTTTGCCTCATGTAATGTAACGTTTGCTTTTGTCATTTGTTCACTTGTAATGTTCTCACGTATCAGTTCTGTTCCTGTTGTGAAGCGCTCTGACACCCTCGGGTAAAGTCCGCGCTAATTAAAAACGCATAAAGTAAATAAATAAATAAATAAATAAATAAAGCTGTGAGGGCTGGGGGCGTGCTGCTCCTCGGGATGCAGTGGGTTGAAGCCCTCCCCGTCCTCCCCCCCTGGCCCCTCCCTCTCAGCCCCCTGACCCCTCCCTCCCCCTCCTGGCCCCTCCCTCTCAGCCCCCTGGCCCCGCCCCCTCTGCCCTCAGCTCCGGTGCCGTCTCTCACGCTGGTGCGCAGAAAAGTTACAGAAACTTGGAGAGACTCAGACTGGTGGAGGGGAGAGGTGAGGAAGAGAGTGAGACAAGAGGAGAGAGAAAGGGGTGAGGGGGTGAGAGAGTGAGAGCAGAGGAGGGAGAGGGAGAGAGACCGGAGCACAGGCTGCTGCGAGAGAGAGAGGGAGAGTGAAAGGCGAGGTGAGGGAAAAACGAAGAGAGAGAGGGGAGAACAGACAGGTGGTGGGGAGAGGGGTGTAAGAGGGTGAGACCGGAGCAGCGGCTGCGGAGAGAGAGTGACAGACAAGGTGAGGGAGACTAAGAGAGAGAGGGGGGGTGGACCATGGGGGGGGGGGCAGTATGACCGAGATAGAGAGACCGGAGAAGGGGGGGGTGCCAGACTGAGGGAGAGAGACCGGAGCATGGGTTAGAGAGAGGGAGGGAGACCGGGAGAGAGGGAGGGAAAGGATAGAGAGGGGGCGCAGAGGTGAGAGGACGAGAGAGAGAAGAGAGAAAAAGAGAGAGAAAGAGGGGACGAGAGAGAGAGAAGGGAGAGAAGGAGGGGACGAGAGAGAGAGAGAGAAAAGAGAGAGAGAGAGAGAGAGAGAGAGGGAAGCGCTGAGGGGAGGAGGGAGAGACAGGCGACAGATGAAAGGTCTGACTAGAGGAGAAACAGGAGAGGAGGAGGTGACAGAGGAAGAGGGAGTGAAGGAAACAGGAGAAAGTGACAGGAGAGAGCGACAGGGCGAGGCAAGTGACAGGAAGAGACAGTGGTGGAAACAGAAGATAGAGGGAGAAGAGAGTGATAAAGTGAAAGACGAGGAAAGTGAAAAAGACAGGGGAGAAAGTGAGAGGGGAAGAGACAGCGGCTGAAATGGAGAGATTCTCTGACGGGAGGAAGCTGTAGGAAGGGAGAAGAGGCGGAGAAAGTGACAGAGGCAGGAAGACAGGAGAGAGGAAGAGACAGAGGCAGAAAGACAGGAGAGAGGAAGAGACAGAGGCAGAAAGACAGGAGAGAGGAAGAGACAGAGGAAGAAAGACGAGGAGAGAGGAAGGACAGACGCAAGGAAGGAGAGGACAAAGTGACAGAGAGCGAGAGGAGAAAGTAAAACCGAGGCAGGGAGGGAAAGGATCAGAGAGTGACAGAAACTCGGAGAAGAGAGTGAAGCAGAGAGAGTCAGGGGAAGAGAGATAATAACACCCTAAAAGAAGAAGAACCGAGGAGAGGAGGGAAGGAGGGGGTGGAGAGAGGAGGGGAAGTGACCGAAGAGGGGAAGAGAGGAGGAGACGAGAGAAGAGACAGAAGACACGAAGGAGGCAGAGAGAGCGCCCGGGACACAGAGGAGAGGCGGAGATGGGGTGAGACAGAGGAGAGAGCGAGACATCGGGAAGGAGGAGAGACTGCCCGAGGGAGGGCTGAGGCGGACCCTCACAGCCTGGTGTCCCCCGGACTGCAGGAGAGACAGACAGACGGCTTCCAGCAGCGCAGAGTGAGTAGCGCCAGAGGGGGGGGGGGGCTAAAACGCACTGTTTATGTCTGGCATTCAGGCCCTTTGTTAACCGGACCTGTTCCCAGAGGTGGCAGAGCCTTGTACATACCGAGGGGTTACAGAGTAAGGGGGCGCACCTGCGGCTCTTACAGAGGTTACAGAGTAAGGGGGCGCACCTGCGGCTCTCACAGAGGTTACAGAGTAAGGGGGTGCACCTGGCACTCTTACAGAGGTTACAGAGTAAGGGGGTGCACCTGCGGCTCTTACAGAGGTTACAGAGTAAGGGGGTGTGCCTGGCGCTCTTACAGAAGTCACAGGGTAAGGGGGTGCGTCTGGCACCCCTACAGAGGTCACTAAGTAACCCTGACAACCTTATAGGGCAGGAAGAAACCCAGGTGAAGGTGCCATGTTTAACCTGAGGGATAGTTCCGGCACCTCAACCCAGGTTGAACTGTCATGATGTTTGGCTCTTCATACTAGTGCCCCACCAATGCTTTGTTAGCTTAGAGTTTGGCCTCACATTCCGCATGTACTCATCTGCCCCATGACACCTGACACAGGGGTCACAGTTTTTGTGCCAATGGCTCTTGATTTGCTTTCCCAACAATCTTTCACCAAACACCGGAGACCCTCTCTGACACTCAAAAAGTCTTCACCCTATACCTAAAACATCCATTTGTACCCCACTGTGTGCAAATATAGAGTGTGCAAGAAAGTAACTATTCATCATATTAATGACGTGATGCAAGACTTCACTCATGTTCATCAAACTGACATTAAACCTTTCTTTCAAACCGTTTGTCTGCGGATGGTAGGTGGTCAAAAACATGTATATCACACCCTCTCCTCCCACTCAGCTTTTTGAGTATGAATGTGGCTACCCAAGATGTTATAAACACTTTGGGTTTGAATGTGGCTACCCAAGATGTTATAAACACTTTGGGTTTGAATGTGGCTATGTGAGGTGTTTTAGTGGTTTTGCGATTGAATGGGGCTACCAGAAATGTTCTAAACACTTTGGAGCTTACTTTTCAGAGCCCATAGTCACTTTTGCACCACGCAGGGCTTTCATTTTCATTTTGATTTATGAAGCCACACAAAGCCACCCTGCGTGGCTTTGAGTGCCCTCATAAACCATGAGTAAGCCGTCGCAGCGCAAATCGCTGAGTTGCCTTAGTCTGCGCACAGGAGGCATTCCTTGGGCCTTGAAGGTGGGATTTCCCACGCAACACCCATGGAATTTGGTGGTGCCCCAGATTTACAAAGTGATGTAAACCTGGGGAAGCGCCAAATCTGTACGCCCCCCGAGGTGAGGAATAACGAAGAGAAATACATTTATTCCTCCTTGGTATTTCCTGTTTCTATGTGTGCTGCATTCTGCACATACATAGAAAGAGGAAATGCCTCGTAGGATTGTTTTTGTGCAAGAAGGGGTCCCTCCCTGCACAAAAATCAATCCTGCCTGCCATCGAGGCACCAGTGCAAGGGTGTCTACGTTGGCACTAGGGTGTCGAAACGGTGCCAGCGCACGGGGAAAGGACACAAATCCACTGTATTCCTTAAATATGGTACATTCCTGCCATTTTCACTCTGGCATCGGGCAGTGCAGGAAGGTGCTTTGCTGTACTGCCCTATGCCAAAATCCCATTAATTAATCCCTTTGCGTTCAGCTGTGGCTACCAGAGTTCTTCTAAACTCTCTGGGTTCAGATGTGGCTACCAGAGTTGTTCTAAACCCTCTGGGTTCAGCTGTGGCCACCAGAGTTCTTCTAAACCCTCTGGGTTGAGATGTGGCTACCAGAGTTGTTCTAAACTCTCTGGGTTCAGATGTGGCAACCAGAGTTGTGTTTAACTCTCTGGGTTCAGCTGTGGCCACCAGAGTTGTGGTAAACTCTCTGGGTTCAGATGTGGCTACCAGAGTTGTTCTAAACCCTCTGGGTTCAGATGTGGCTACCAGAGTTGTTCTAAACTCTCTGGGTTGAGATGTGGCTTCCAGATTTGTGTTAAACTCTCTGGGTTCAGATGTGGCTACCAGAGTTGTGTTAAACCCTCTGGGTTCAGATGTGGCTACCAGAGTTGTTCTAAACTCTCTGGGTTGAGATGTGGCTTCCAGATTTGTGTTAAACTCTCTGGGTTCAGATGTGGCTACCAGAGTTGTGTTAAACCCTCTGGGTTGAGATGTGACTACCAGAGTTGTGTTAAACTCTCTGGGTTCAGATGTGGCTACCAGAGTTGTGTTAAACCCTCTGGGTTGAGATGTGGCTACCAGAGTTGTGTTAAACCCTCTGGGTTGAGATGTGGCTACCAGAGTTGTGTTAAACCCTATGGGCTGAGATGTGGCTACCAGAGTTGTGTTAAACTCTCTAGGTTCAGATGTGGCTACCAGAGTTGTGTTAAACCCTCTGGGTTGAGATGTGGCTTCCAGAGTTGTTTTAAACCCTCTGGGTTGAGATGTGGCTACCAGAGTTGTGTTAAACTCTCTGGGTTCAGATGTGGCTACCAGAGTTGTGTTAAACTCTCTGGGTTCAGATGTGGCTACCAGAGTTGTGGTAAACTCTCTGGGTTCAGATGTGGCTACCAGAGTTGTTCTAAACCCTCTGGGTTCAGCTGTGGCCACCAGAGTTCTTCTAAACCCTCTGGGTTGAGATGTGGCTACCAGAGTTGTTCTAAACTCTCTGGGTTCAGATGTGGCTACCAGAGTTGTGTTAAACTCTCTGGGTTCAGATGTGGCAACCAGAGTTGTGGTAAACTCTCTGGGTTCAGATGTGGCTACCAGAGTTGTTCTAAACCCTCTGGGTTCAGATGTGGCTACCAGAGTTGTTCTAAACTCTCTGGGTTGAGATGTGGCTTCCAGATTTGTGTTAAACTCTCTGGGTTCAGATGTGGCTACCAGAGTTGTGTTAAACCCTCTGGGTTCAGATGTGGCTACCAGAGTTGTTCTAAACTCTCTGGGTTGAGATGTGGCTTCCAGATTTGTGTTAAACTCTCTGGGTTCAGATGTGGCTACCAGAGTTGTGTTAAACCCTCTGGGTTGAGATGTGACTACCAGAGTTGTGTTAAACCCTCTGGGTTGAGATGTGGCTACCAGAGTTGTGTTAAACCCTCTGGGTTGAGATGTGGCTACCAGAGTTGTGTTAAACCCTCTGGGTTGAGATGTGGCTACCAGAGTTGTGTTAAACCCTATGGGCTGAGATGTGGCTACCAGAGTTGTGTTAAACTCTCTAGGTTCAGATGTGGCTACCAGAGTTGTGTTAAACCCGCTGGGCTGAGATGTGGCTACCAGAGTTGTGTTAAACTCTCTGGGTTGAGATGTGGCTACCAGAGTTGTGTTAAACCCTCTGGGTTGAGATGTGGCTACCAGAGTTGTGTTAAACCCTCTGGGTTCCGATGTGGCTACCAGAGTTGTGTTAAACTCTCTGGGTTGAGATGTGGCTACCAGAGTTGTGTTAAACCCTCTGGGTTGAGATGTGGCTACCAGAGTTGTGTTAAACCCTCTGGGTTCCGATGTGGCTACCAGAGTTGTTCTAAACCCTCTGGGTTGAGATGTGGCTACCAGAGTTGTGTTAAACCCTTTGGGTTGAGATATGGCTACCAGAGTTGTGTTAAACCCTCTGGGTTGAGATGTGGCTACCAGAGTTGTGTTAAACTCTCTGGGTTCAGATGTGGCTACCAGAGTTGTGTTAAACTCTCTGGGTTGAGATGTGGCTACCAGAGTTGTGTTAAACCCTCTGGGTTGAGATGTGGCTACCAGAGTTGTGTTAAACCCTCTGGGTTGAGATGTGGCTACCAGAGTTGTTTTAAACCCTCTGGGTTGAGATGTCGCTTCCAGAGTTGTGTTAAACCCTCTGGGTTGAGATGTGGCTACCAGAGTTGTTTTAAACCCTCTGGGTTGAGATGTGGCTTCCAGAGTTGTGTTAAACCCTCTGGGTTCAGATGTGGCTACCAGAGTTGTGTTAAACCCTATGGGCTGAGATGTGGCTACCAGAGTTGTTTTAAACCCTCTGGGTTGAGATGTGGCTTCCAGAGTTGTGTTAAACCCTCTGGGTTCAGATGTGGCTACCAGAGTTGTGTTAAACCCTCTGGGTTGAGATGTGGCTACCATAGTTGTTTTAAACCCTCTGGGTTCAGATGTGGCCTTCCAGAGTTGTGTTAAACCCTCTGGGTTGAGATGTGGCTACCAGAGTTGTTTTAAACCCTCTGGGTTGAGATGTGGCTTCCAGAGTTGTGTTAAACCCTCTGGGTTGAGATGTGGCTACCAGAGTTGTGTTAAACTCTCTGGGTTCAGATGTGGCTACCAGAGTTGTGTTAAACTCTCTGGGTTGAGATGTGGCTACCAGAGTTGTGTTAAACCCTCTGGGTTCAGATGTGGCTACCAGAGTTGTGTTAAACCCTATGGGCTGAGATGTGGCTACCAGAGTTGTGTTAAACCCTCTGGGTTCAGCTGTGGCTACCAGAGTTGTGTTAAACCCTATGGGCTGAGATGTGGCTACCAGAGTTGTGTTAAACCCTCTGGGTTGAGATGTGGCTACCAGAGTTGTTTTAACTCCTCTGGGTTAAGATGTGGCTACCAGAGTTGTTTTAAACCCTCTGGGTTGAGATGTGGCTTCCAGAGTTGTGTTAAACCCTCTGGGTTCAGATGTGGCTACCAGAGTTGTGTTAAACCCTCTGGGTTGAGATGTGGCTACCAGAGTTGTGTTAAACCCTATGGGCTGAGATGTGGCTACCAGAGTTGTTTTAAACCCTCTGGGTTGAGATGTGGCTTCCAGAGTTGTGTTAAACCCTCTGGGTTCAGATGTGGCTACCAGAGTTGTGTTAAACCCTCTGGGTTGAGATGTGGCTACCAGAGTTGTTTTAAACCCTCTGGGTTGAGATGTGGCTTCCAGAGTTGTGTTAAACCCTATGGGCTGAGATGTGGCTACCAGAGTTGTTTTAAACCCTCTGGGTTGAGATGTGGCTTCCAGAGTTGTGTTAAACCCTCTGGGTTAAGATGTGGCTACCAGAGTTGTGTTAAACCCTCTGGGTTGAGATGTGGCTTCCAGAGTTGTTTTAAACCCTCTGGGTTGAGATGTGGCTTCCAGAGTTGTGTTAAACCCTCTGGGTTCAGATGTGGCTACCAGAGTTGTTTTAAACCCTCTGGGTTGAGATGTGGCTTCCAGAGTTGTGTTAAACCCTCTGTGTTGACATGTGGCTACCAGAGTTGTTCTAAACCCTCTGGGTTCAGCTGTGGCCACCAGAGTTGTGTTAAACCCTCTGGGTTCAGATGTGGCTACCAGAGTTGTGTTAAACCCTATGGGCTGAGATGTGGCTACCAGAGTTGTTCTAAACCCTCTGGGTTCAGCTGTGGCCACCAGAGTTGTGTTAAACCCTCTGGGTTCAGATTTGGCTACCAGAGTTGTGTTAAACCCTCTGGGTTGAGATGTGGCTTCCAGAGTTGTGTTAAACCCTATGGGCTGAGATGTGGCTACCAGAGTTGTGTTAAACCCTATGGGCTGAGATGGTGCACAGACATAATATCGACTCCAAAATATCGTTTGGAGAAAATATCGACAGGACAGAATATAGACAGCCAAAATATCGTTTTTAAGGTAAGTGAAGTAATATCGTTTTTAAGGTAAGTGAAGTAATATCGTTTTTATTTTTAGGGTTCAGGGTCAGTTTTGGGTTTTTGGGTAAAGGGGTATTTTTAGGGTTCAGGGTTAGTTTTGGGTTTTTGGGTAAAGGGGTATTTTTAGGGTTCAGGGTCAGTTTTTAGTTTTTGGGTAAAGGGGTATTTTTAGGGTTCAGGGTCAGTTTTCAGTTTTTGGGCAAAGGGGTATTTTTAGGGTTCAGGGTCAGTTTTCAGTTTTTGGGTAAAGGGGTATTTTTAGGGTTCAGGGTCAGTTTTCAGTTTTTGGGTATTATTTTATTATATTTTATTACTATATATATATGTTTAATAAATATGAAATAAAAAAAATATTTATTTAACTTTCATTAATTATTTAATTATTATAAGTTAATTTAAGTAATTTTAAGTATATTTTAGTAATTAATTATTAATATTAATTTAATTTAACACTGTTTTTAGTAAATACAATATTTTTTACAACTATATTTTTGTAAACAATATTTTTAACTCGATATTTTTGTACTTACCTGTTTGTAGATAGAAACTCGATCTTTTGACTGTCGATATTTTCTCAACGATATTTTTGATGGTCGATATTCTGTCCGTCGATATTATTTCAGTGATCCGGCTGAGATGTGGCTACCAGAGTTGTGTTAAACCCTCTGGGTTCAGCTGTGGCTTCCAGAGTTGTTTTAAACCCTCTGGGTTGAGATGTGGCTACTGAGATGTGGCTACCAGAGTTGTGTTAAACCCTCTGGGTTGAGATGTGGCTACCAGAGTTGTGTTAAACCCTCTGGGTTGAGATGTGGCTACCAGAGTTGTTTTAAACCCTCTGGGTTGAGATGTGGCTATCAGAGTTGTGTTAAACTCTCTGGGTTGAGATGTGGCTACCAGAGTTGTGTTAAACCCTCTGGGTTGAGATGTGGCTACCAGAGTTGTTTTAAACCCTCTGGGTTGAGATGTGGCTACCAGAGTTGTGTTAAACCCTGTGGGTTGAGATGTGGCTACCAGAGTTGTGTTAAACTCTCTGGGTTGAGATGTGGCTACCAGAGTTGTGTTAAACCCTCTGGGTTCAGATGTGGCTACCAGAGTTGTGTTAAACCCTCTGGGTTGAGATGTGGCTACCAGAGTTGTGTTAAACCCTCTGGGTTGAGATGTGGCTACCAGAGTTGTTTTAAACCCTCTGGGTTGAGATGTGGCTACCAGAGTTGTGTTAAACCCTCTGGGTTGAGATGTGGCTACCAGAGTTGTGTTAAACTCTCTGGGTTGAGATGTGGCTACCAGAGTTGTGTTAAACCCTCTGGGTTGAGATGTGGCTACCAGAGATGTTTTAAACCCTCTGGGTTGAGATGTGGCTACCAGAGTTGTGTTAAACCCTCTGGGTTGAGATGTGGCTACCAGAGTTGTGTTAAACTCTCTGGGTTGAGATGTGGCTACCAGAGTTGTGTTAAACCCTCTGGGCTGAGATGTGGCTTCCAGAGTTGTTTTAAACCCTCTGGGCTGGGATGTGGCTTCCAGAGTTGTGTTAAACCCTCTGGGTTCAGCTGTGGCTTCCAGAGTTGTTTTAAACCCTCTGGGTTGAGATGTGGCTACCAGAGTTGTGTTAAACCCTCTGGGTTGAGATGTGGCTACCAGAGTTGTGTTAAACCCTCTGGGTTGAGATGTGGCTACCAGAGTTGTGTTAAACCCTCTGGGTTGAGATGTGGCTACCAGAGTTGTTTTAAACCCTCTGGGTTGAGATGTGGCTACCAGAGTTGTGTTAAACCCTCTGGGTTGAGATGTGGCTACCAGAGTTGTGTTAAACTCTCTGGGTTGAGATGTGGCTACCAGAGTTGTGTTAAACCCTCTGGGTTGAGATGTGGCTACCAGAGTTGTTTTAAACCCTCTGGGTTGAGATGTGGCTACCAGAGTTGTGTTAAACTCTATGGGTTGAGATGTGGCTACCAGAGTTGTGTTAAACCCTCTGGGTTCAGCTGTGGCCACCAGAGTTGTGTTAAACCCTCTGGGTTCAGATGTGGCTACCAGAGTTGTTTTAAACTCTATGGGCTGAGATATGGCTACCAGAGTTGTGTTAAACCCTCTGGGTTCAGCTGTGGCTACCAGAGTTGTTCTAAACCCTCTGGGTTCAGATGTGGCTTCCAGAGCTCTTGTAAACCCTCTGGGTTTAGATGTGGCTTCCAGAGTTCCTCTAAACCCTCTGGGTTCACCTGTGGCCACCAGAGTTGTTCTAAACCCTCTGGGTTCAGATGTGGCTATCAGAGTTGGGTTAAACCCTCTGGGTTCAGACGTGGCTACCAGAGTTCTTTTAAACTCTGGGCTGAGGTGGCTACCTGAGGTGTTTTGAAGGCTTTGGGTTCAAACATGGCTTCCTACCATGTTTTCGCGCTTCATGAGAGAAACGAATGAGTAGCCACCTTCCCCATGGAGCGAGCCTCAGGTCCTGTTCATTATACAAGGAAGGCTCCCAGTTTTTCGTTTTTATAGTTTTTTTCACAGAAATGACGTTTTCCTGGGTGTGTTTATTTGATCAAAGCGCACAACTACAGAACACCGGTCTACGTATACGGGGCTCACCGTGTTGTCATTCCAGACTTCTAGGCGCAGAGCTGCGCGGACTGACAGCGCGAAGAGACGAAAACATTTTAAAATAACTCTGCGCGCGTTTCCACTCCATGATGCTGATATGTTCATGTGGGTTGAAGGTTCTCTCGGTTCTTGTCGTCCTAAAACTCGACAAGCGTCATGTAAGAGCGCACGTGTATCAGATACACATTCCTGGAAATCTGCGAAGTACAACTTTATTTTATCGTGAAACAGAATAAAAGGAATAATATGAGCCAAAAAGTAATTATGGACAAATACAGA
The DNA here is from genome assembly GCF_964261635.1 of Lissotriton helveticus. NCBI lineage: Eukaryota > Metazoa > Chordata > Amphibia > Caudata > Salamandridae > Lissotriton > Lissotriton helveticus. The sequence goes on from NC_136064.1 coordinate 110,948,420, forward strand.
GGTAAATGTTGAAACACAAGTCCTGTAACACCGGGAGGCCTGATTATAAGAGATAATGTATGCAGATGAATGCTACCAGCTGGTGATGTGCCAGTGTGACGCGTTTGTTTCCACGGATAATGACGCGTTAGGCTGGAGTCCCTCCCATGAGTGATGCTTTGGGTTTTAAATGTGACCTCACGTGCACAGATCTGACAGGGAGGCCGGGTCACGTGACAGGGGCACCGGGGGTGGCAGTGCCAGGCCGTCTGGGCATGTCACTGATGGGGAATGCCACCTGCCCCCGTGCCCTGGGGTCAGGGGTCACCGGCCTCAGCTCCAGCTGCTCTAACCTCAGCCCAAGAATATCCGGGGTCACGACCCCCCGCAGAGGGTCGAGCTCTCAGAGACCCCTCTGGGCCCAGCAGAGCGCCTGGTGCCTGCTTGTGTGTGGGGCTGTGGCGCCCCCTGGCGGTGGGCAGGGAGGGTGCCCCCTCCCTGTGCCCAGAGCTGCCCAGCGCCTCCCTCACTGTGGGGCTGTAGCGCCTCCTGGCGGAGCACAGAGTTTTGTAAATATCTTGAGAAAGCCAGAAGGCTGCCCTCTTGGCTCTGCCAGTGTCTGTTCATCTTTCTCTCTGCTCTGGGCCACACTTTGTTCAATCGTTCACATGCAGCCTGCTTCCTCTGCGGATGACGCGCAGGGTGTGTTGGGGTCACCCACAATTCCTCAGATTCAGAAGCGAATATGAACTGAGCGCCTCCCATCACTCAAACTAAGGAAGCCTCACGTGTGTTTATCCTGCAGAGACTGAGCTTCTTCTGATCAAAAACAAAATATCAAACATCAGAATGGGGGTTCCCTCCGCCTCCTTCCATGGGGGGCTGCCCACGTCTGTGTGGCCTGGGGGCCACCGTTAGCTCCTATGAGCCCCTCCGGCCACAATTCGCCGCAGTGACACAATTGAGTTGTTACCTTCTGAGGATACTGAAAAGAGTTCTCTCCTCAGTGGCGGCCGGCGCGGCTCGCGGGTGGCGCGGCGGGCGCAGGTGGGGGCCACGTGGGTGGTTGGTTTGGCACAGGACGCAAAGTAAAAAAAAAAAAAGACACAAAATAAAGACTTGTCTTGCCGCCCAGTCCCTCATATCTGCTTCTGGTCTCCTGCGTCTGGCTCCAGGAACAGGAAGCAGGCAGCCAGGCTTCCCTGACCAATCACAACGCTGCAATGCAGCGTTGTGATTGGTCTGAGCGGTCTGACACGGTGCTCAGCCAGGGGCTGGAGGGGTGGGCAGGATCTCCACGAAGGATGTAATGAAGCTGCATGGAGAAAGGGGAAAGTGCGCATGACTGTTTTGAGTGGTGTGACAGGGTGGCCAAACAGTCATTGCACTTAGGAGCACGCAAGCCCCTCCTCCCATGCTTTGCAGCCCCGCCCCCTCACGCAAGCTGCCGCAGCAAGAGGACAAAATAAAACGATAACATTGCGTTATCATTTTCTTTTTTCTTTTCTTTTACTGCTGCAGAGCAGTGGGGCAACCGTCCCCCGCTCAAAGCTGCCTGGTTCCTCCGTCTCCCTGTAGGCCACAGGATCAGTTCAAAGCTGCCTGGTTCCTCCGCCGTCTCCCTGTAGGCCACAGGATCAGTTCAAAGCTGCCTGGTACCTCCGCCATCTCCCTGTAGGTCACAGGATCAGTTCAAAGCTGTCTGGTTCCTCCGCCGTCTCCCTGTAGGCCTCAGGCTCAGTTCAAAGCTGCCTGGTTCCTCCATCTCCCTGTAGGCCACAGGCTCAGCTCAAAGCTGCCTGGTTCCTCCGTCTCCCTGTAGGCCACAGGATCAGTTCAAAGCTGTCTGGTTCCTCCGCCGTCTCCCTGTAGGCCTCAGGCTCAGTTTAAAGCTGCCTGGTTCCTCCGCAGTCTCCCTGTAGGCCACAGGATCAGTTCAAAGCTGCTTTGGTTCCTCCGCCGTCTCCCTGTAGGCCACAGGATCAGTTCAAAGCTGCCTGGTTCCTCCGCCGTCTCCCTGTAGGCCACAGGGTCAGTTCAAAGCTGCCTGGTTCTTCCGCCGTCACACTGTAGCCCATAGGCTCAGCTCAAAACTGCCTGGTTCCTCCGCCGTCTCCCTGTAGGCCACAGGCTCAGTTCAAAGCTACCTAGTTCCTCCGCCGTCTCCCTGTAGGCCATAGGCTCAGCTCAAAACTGCCTGGTTCCTCCGCCGTCTCCCTGTAGGCCTCAGGCTCAGTTCAAAGCTGCCTGGTTCCTCCGCCGTCTCCCTGTAGGCCTCAGGCTCAGTTCAAAGCTGCCTGGTTCCTCCGCCGTCTCCCTGTAGGCCACAGGATCAGCTCAAAGCTGCCTGGTTCCTCCGCCGCCTCCCTGTAGGCCTCAGGCTCAGTTCAAAGCTGCCTGGTTCCTCCGCCGTCTCCCTGTAGGCCTCAGGATCAGTTCAAAGCTGCCTGGTTCCTCCGCTGTCTCCCTGTAGGCCTCAGGCTCAGTTCAAAGCTGCCTGGTTCCTCCGCCGCCTCCCTGTAGGCCTCAGGCTCAGTTCAAAGCTGCCTGGTTCCTCCGCCGCCTCCCTGTAGGCCTCAGGCTCAGTTCAAAGCTGCCTGGTTCCTCCGCCGTCTCCCTGTAGGCCACAGGATCAGTTCAAAGCTACCTGGTTCCTCCGCCATCTCCCTGTAGGCCACAGGGTCAGTTCAAAGCTGCCTGGTTCCTCCTCCGCCTCCCTGTAGGCCTCAGGCTCAGTTCAAAGCTGCCTGGTTCCTCCGCCGTCTCCCTGTAGGCCACAGGGTCAGTTCAAAGCTGCCTGGTTCCTCCTCCGCCTCCCTGTAGGCCTCAGGCTCAGTTCAAAGCTGCCTGGTTCCTCCGCCGTCTCCCTGTAGGCCACAGGGTCAGTTCAAAGCTGCCTGGTTCCTCCTCCGCCTCCCTGTAGGCCTCAGGCTCAGTTTAAAGCTGCCTGGTTCCTCCGCCGTCTCCCTGTAGGCCACAGGATCAGTTCAAAGCTGCCTGGTTCCTCCGCCGTCTCCCTGTAGGCCACAGGCTCAGTTCAAAGCTGCCTGGTTCCTCCGCCGTCTCCCGTAGGCCACAGGGTCAGTTCAAAGCTGTCTGGTTCCTCCGCCATCTCCCTGTAGGCCACAGGCTCAGTTCAAAGCTGCCTGGTTCCTCCGCTGTCTCCCTGTAGGCCACAGGCTCAGTTCAAAGCTGTCTGGTTCCTCCGCCGTCTCCCTGTAGGCCACAGCATCAGCTCAAAGCTGCCTGGTTCCTCCGCCGTCTCGCTGTAGGCCTCAGGCTCAGTTTAAAGCTGCCTGGTTCCTCCGCCTCCCTGTAGGCCACAGGCTCAGTTCAAAGCTGCCTGGTTCCTCCATCTCCCTGTAGGCCACAGGGTCAGTTCAAAGCTGCCTGGTTCCTCCGCCGTCTCCCTGTAGGCCACAGGCTCAGTTCAAAGCTGCCTGGTTCCTCCGCCGTCTCCCTGTAGGCCACAGGCTCAGTTCAAAGCTGCCTGGTTCCTCCGCCGTCTCCCTGTAGGCCACAGGGTCAGTTCAAAGCTGCCTGGTTCCTCCGCCGTCTCCCTGTAGGCCATAGGCTCAGCTCAAAACTGCCTGGTTCCTCCGCCGTCTCCCTGTAGGTCTCAGGATCAGTTCAAAGCTGCCTGGTTCCTCCGCTGTCTCCCTGTAGGCCACAGGATCAGTTTAAAGCTGCCTGGTTCCTCCGCCGTCTCCCTGTAGGCCACAGGATCAGTTCAAGGCTGTCTGGTTCCTCCGCCGTCTCCCTGTAGGCCACAGGATCAAACAATCAATCATTATAAAGTGCACTACATACCCGCGAGGGTCTCAAGGCGCTGGGGGGAGGGGTGCTACTCCCCCGCCATCTCCCTGTAGGCCACAGGATCAGCTCAAACCTGGCTGGTTACTTCTTAAAGTCTTCTCTGCCCCCCTCCTTCTCTCCCAGAAACTGTGGAGTAAATTCCGAGCCCTTCACTCAGGTCTCCCAAGAAACTTACATTTAGCATCCCAAAATAACTCCTCAATGGCGCGTCCGATGCTTGCAGCCCCAGCCCCTCCGCTCCTCTGGCCTCTCTCCTGAGAGCGGCGCCAGGCTCCTGAACTTTGGAAACAGCCGAGACCTTGGCTGTCGGTCGGGGAGGTACAGACGCCTCACCAGGGGACATTGTTCTTAAATAAAACCTCATGAAAGGCTCCTTTGTGGCACGAGCAGCGCGTCCTCTCTGCCCCGGAGTCACCTTGGGATGAACAGGAATAACGTCTCCCAGAAGCCTCTGCCGCCTTCATGAGCCCAGGGTCACACGTTCAGTAACTCGGTTTGATATTGTATTGTATTGTCATTGCATTTATATAGTGCTTTCTACCCCTGACGAGGCGTCAAGGTGCTTTTTCGGCGGGTAGCACGCTACTCCGGGACCCGTAGAGGGTTAGTGTTGAATTACTATAGTGAAACATGCAAGTACATTTTAAGTGGATAGGTTAGTCAGTTATTTGGATTTGGAATGATAGCAGAGGACAGAGGAGGACAAAGGTTTGTATTTATATAGCGCTTGTTGACGCACGCTATTCAGGGAGCCTATAAAGGATTAGTGGTGAATTAATATGGTGAAATATGAGGTAATTTCAGTGGTGGATATTAGTCTGTTACTTGGAGTGAGAAGGATAGCGGAGGGATAAAAGGGGAAGAAAGGTTTGCATTCATATAGCACTTGTTACCCCTGATGGGTGTTGAAGCGCTTTTCTGGGCAGTAGCACGCCACTCCGGAACCCATAAAGGATTACTGTTGAAAATGAGTATAGTAAAAAAGAAATGAAGTAATTTGAGTAGTGGATATGTTATTCAGTTATTCGGGTAGTATATTAGTATAGTTGAATACGGAATTTGAGAAGTGAACGTGTTAGTCTGTTAATTTCGATTGAAAGGAGAGTGGAGGGATAAAAGAGTGAAAGGTTTTTTTTTAACATTTATTTTTAGGTCTTAGCAATAGGAGGAGGTTTTATATTTGTCGGAGTAAAAAAACAACAAAGGTAATGCATTCATCTTACAGCTGAAATATCACATGTTTGGAAACCTGTAGGCAAGTCATTTTTGTAAACAAATGCTTTTAAAGGCGCAGACGGGGTGCCTGGTCCCAGCGCGGGGGGGGGGGGGGGGCACACCCTGGCAAGGCCCCTTTCCTTGTCCATGGTCCATTCACCAAGATAATGCCACCCATGCGCCCAGGTGCCATGGTGCCAGGGTCACTGTCTGACCCGCACCACAGCCCGGCGAGTGACGTGGCCTCCGTACCTGTACCTGCCCCCCCACCCCCCGGGACAGCCCGGCGAGTGATGTGCCCCCCCCCTGTACCTGCCCCCCCCGGGACAGCCAGGAGGGTGACGTGGCCCCCGTCCCTGTACCTGCCCCCCCACCCCACTCCGGGACTGCCCGGCGAGTGATGTGGCCCCGTCCCTGGCCCTGGCCCCCCTGGCCCGGTATCCTCCGCGGAGGTGGGCGGGTCACGGCAGTACCTGGAGTTGTAAAACAACATATTTTACAGCGCGGTTTAGTGAAAAGCTCTGATTTATTCCGCTCGGCTGAGCCCCAATGGCCCTTCTGAAGGGGGGGGGGGTGTTACCAGGGCCGTGGACAATTGAGAGATTTGTAGAGGTATTTACAACGTGAGGCCCGCCGGGGCCAGCGCATAGAAGCAGGGTGGAGTCAGGCGAGAAGGGCGGTGTGTCCCACCCAGGGCTCCTGGAGGACTCTGACGTCCAGCACACATTGTGCCAATATCGGCCACACACTCCCCATCCCACCTACAGCAATCTCCTGATGAAATAAACACACAAGACACCTTTTTTCATGGAGAAAATTGTTGCAGGTTTATTTGCAGAGCAAACATGCCAACATGGTGGGTTATCTTACGGGCGATCCCAGGGCAGGCCGCCCCTCGCCGCCTGAACACCTGATGAGCCAAAATGCACCGTGGCCCTAGCCAATCGGTGCTTACCAATTTTGAGGGGAGGGGATACCCCCTCCCACCGGTGGACCGCCAGTCCACACCTCTACTCAAGCCCCCTGATGGGGCGGAGCTTTCCAGGCAACTCCCGGTTGCTCAGGTTTTCAACCGCATATAGGACTAGCGGGGCTCCGTCGCTCCTCGAGGGTCTAACGCGAGGACCTTCCTGGGGATATTTGGCCTTCGCACCCTTGTGCTCCTGAAGAGGGTACCCCATGTACCTTTCAGCCTCTGGATCGCCCTGTAACTCCGCCTGCTACACAAAATAACAAGTTAAACGCCTATCCTACCCCACCCGCTGAAGGTACGGCGGGGGAGCGGTAGGGAGGGAAACGGCGTGAAGGGTAGCGGCCAAAGAGAACGCCAGGTGGGCAGGAGAGGCACTTATGCCTATCTCCCCACCCACCCGTGCCCAGGAATGACGCGAGGCGCCCAGACTCAGAGGGGTCCCTCAGCACTAGGCTGTATCGTGTGCCCTCATGTGGCACTAAGGCGGCCGCCCTCTTATAAGGGTCCCCTGCGTGGCCCGCGGGCAGCCACAGCGCCCCCCTGCTTGATCACTGGACGGAGCAGAGAGGAGGCTGCCTGTCTGGACATATCAGGGACATTGTTAGATCGCATTGGACGCGACGGCCCAGAGGGCTCTTCGAAAGCTGCCCGTGCACACGTCGACAGTGTGAGATCCCGGAAGTGTGTCCCTGTGCTCTTTGTATGTGTCATGTATGCCATGTCATGAGTAGCTCTGCTCTCACGACCTTCGGACTAGCTTGCCTACATACATCTCTGTATCCTGAGTATTCCATGTCGCCTGGTTTTCATTGTATATATTTTTTTTCTTCTTTTTATTTTTTGCTTTTGCTGTTCCAACTTATTTGCTATTTGTACAACATACGGCTAATTGTATTTTTATCTGTTTATTGCCTGTGTTTTTCTAGATTTAACTTGTTTGCTATTTGTACAACACTCTGATATCCAAACGAGTCATGATCGCATCATAGAAAGGTCCATAAATAAATAAACTTTGAGTCAAGTCCCCCAGGAGTGAATTCTGGGGCTTTAAGTAAGGCGGTTCAAGCAGAAGTTAGCAAAAAAAGGGGGACACACATGAGCGGCGGACTTCTCGACTGCACCTAACAGGCAGTTCCAGTTAGCATAGTTTGATCCATTTCAATTCCAATATCAGCCGTAGTGTGATAATGCTCCGAGTAATACTTACAAAGAAAGAATGGAATGGTGCACCCACAGAAACACAGATCAGCAAATGTTCAATTCCATTTTTTTTAAAATCTTCTTCCTTTATTTGATTCCAACTTTAAAATGTAAGATCCAAAAAACAAAGCATCCAGCCAACGTGTTTCGTTCAAACTCAATTGAACTTCATCTGGATTTTTCTTATAACGTGTTTGGCATCAGTCAATAGTATTCATGTTTAGATGGCATTTGATCATTCCGTCGGATATGGCCTCCTCCTTCCAATTTGGCAGACTCTCATGTTAAGTTCCAACAGAAGTGGGGGTACCAGTAGCCCCCATCCAATACCGGGCTCAGTATCAAAAACGCACTGTCCGCATCCGGACATCAAATGGGATACTGTTACCCCCGCTTCTGTTGGAACTTAACTAAGAGCCTGCCAGATTGGAACCAGGAGGTCATATTAGACTGAATGATCAAAAGCCATACACGACCATCTGAACGTGGATATTATTGAATGACACCGATCATGTTATAAGAAAAAGCCCTGATGAAGTCCAGTTGAGTTTGAACGAAACACGTTGGCTGGAAGCTTTGGTTTTTGGATCTTACATTTTTAAATGAGTATCAAATAAAGGAAGAAGTCTTCTAATAAATGGTCTTGAACTTTTGTGGATCTGTTTCTCTGTGGGTGCACCTTTCGATCCTTTCTGTTCATGCTGAAGGTGACTAATACAGCAGATCTGCCTCCCGCCGGTAGGCGGGACGGCTTCTCTGAGAGCCTCCATGTCCAAGTGCTAGCAGGAGTAAGGTCCACATTGGGTCGTGGAGGAAGAAGGTCACTTGACCTCTGTCCAGTGACGTCATCACTGTGCCACAGAGTAGGAGGGCTCACAGACTTTCATCTACGTACCAAAGCGAGAGGGTAAGGCTGTACCAGCCGTCACGAGGGGCAGTGCATACTTCCGGTGGGTCCATGAGTGGCTGGTGCCAGGTTCCTGGGATCTCCTGGCCCCCTGAACCCTGGCTGCACTGGATTTACACATCCTCAGGGCCTACTACCAGAGGGCTGAGTTATACCTATCGTCCTACAAGATGGTTCGGTCCAGAATATCGACTTGTGCAATATTGTGACGCAAGTGCAAATAGACCCGTATAGATTCACCATACTTAACTACGCCCCATTATACCTTGATGGTATGTGTGTCAACAATGAACATAGGCGTGGAGTTAAGAACAGTGACTCCACACTTAGCTATCCTTTGGAGAAGTGTGGCTCAATGGTTAGAGCTGCAGACCCTGATGCAGAGGTCTAGCCCGGGACCAGGGTTCAATTCCCCGCCTCGGCGGGTCTTGGGCTCAAAAATTCCACGGACCTGATAATTCTCGCCTCGGTGCCTATTCCAATCATGGAGTCCCACTCTGCAACTCTGGGCAATAACTTGCTTAATCTCCACAACGGCCCCCACAACGCTAAGGATGACTGGCCTCCACCTTGGGGGTGCCCAGGAGTGGACACCTCACAGAGAAAGCCAGGATGGGTTCCACAGCGGTATTCGTACAAGCGCCTTGAGACCCTTGCGGGTGAGTAGTGCGCTATACAAGTATCCATTTCCTTCACAATATTGTGATGCACGTACATATAGACACGTATAGATACACCATACTTAACTCCACACTGACATACCTTGATGATACATATGCCACCAATGGACGTAGACAAGGAGTTAGAACAGTGACTGCACACTTAGCTATTCCTGCTTTTACAATATTGTGATAATAGGTATTGTGAATATGATGATTTGTAGGACGCCATTTTGTTGTCAGTGTCCCTGTCCTGGTGCCTAGAAGACCATACGCAGGGTTGTCACTAAGAGATGCATTATTTACAAGGGTGCAGTGTGTCCGGTGCCATTCCTCACTCTTCCTCTCTCTTGCAGGGCTGCCTTTGACCCCGGAGCAGGGCCCGGGGCCCCCGCTGCCAGGAAGCGTCATGCTGATCAATCTAAGCCTGGGCGCCAAGGAGATCCACTTTCTGGATAATTCTATGGAGGATTATAATGAGATGGTGATGCACAGCATGGTGGGAGACCCCGCTGTCGCGCCTCCCCACCCAACGTTCACCCAGGACTGTCCACCTCCACCACCACTGCCACCCACGCCACCTCCACCCCCACCCAGTGCACCCCCCACCCCTGAGACTTGCGTCTTCCAGAAGTTTGGTGCGCGTCGCAGATCCAAGCTGCGGAACTTTAACTGGGACGCGATCCCTCAGGAGCGCGTACAGGGCAGGCGGAGCCTATGGAGCACCGAGCAGAGCTTGGAGGACCTCCAGATCGACACTGGGCGGATCGAGGAGCTGTTCGCTCGGCGGGAGGAGGAGCCTGTCGCTCGCCCCGGATCGTGGAGGGCCCAGAGGACCCAATCACTGGCAGAGGCTCCAGTCCAGAAGGTGAGTGCCACTCACTGTACAATCTTTATTTTTTAATGGAGTTTTATATAGCACGAACTTGACCCGAATTGGGTATCAGAGCGCTTTACATCAGTTGCGTTACATGAGGACACATTCATTTTTGTTAGGCACGGGGAGATTAAGTGATTTGCCCAGAATCACAAGATGTTCAGCGTCATTGCCGAGACTCGAACCCAGTTCCCCAGATTCGAGGTCGACCGCCCTAGCCGTTAGGCCAACTCCTCTCTTCTCCTTAATCTTCACATTGAGGCCTGGAGATGGTATTGTGTTAGCGACCTCTGCTAGACAACCCTCACACCGAGGCCAGAGGATGGTATGGTGTCAGTGGCCCCGCTGGACAACCCTCACACCGAGGCCAGAGGATGGTATGGTGTCAGTGGCCCCGCTGGACAACCCTCATACTGAGGCCAGCGGATGGTATGGTGTCAGTGACCCCGCTGGACAACCCTCACACTGAGGTGAGCTTATGGTTCTGTGCAGTTCCTCGTTTCGCGTCAGCGAGTGCTCTTCGTGATGTCCCGATTACTTACCGGTAATCTTCATTTCTCTTAGTCCTCCTCGTCCTCATCACAGTCATTGAACAATGAGGTGGAGTCACCTCGTACCGCAATGACTGGGACAAAGGACGGAGAGGTAACGGGTAACTCAGCAGGGTGCGCAAGCAACTGACCCCACGTCACTCTAATCACATCCCCAACTTTGTCACTATTGCTCTAACCTTACTTTTACATTAACTTATAGCTAAGTTCAGCCTTAACCAAAGCACCAACCATCAGTGGCTCCTCCCCCCCACTGTCCCCACTCTACTCTACTCCACTCTACACCACACTATGCTACTCCACGCCACTGCACACTACGCCACTCCACTCTATGATACTGTGTGACGCTCCACTCTATGCTACTCCATGCCATGCCACTGAAATCTACGCCACTCCACTCTATGATACTGTGTGACGCTCCACTCCACGCCACTTCACGACTCTGACATGCTATGCCTCTATATGGGAAACATCCTTTACAACGCAACCATTACATTGCACTACACTTACAATGCAGTCATTACATCGCAACATCCTTTACAACGCATGTCACTACAACGCAGGCATTACAACGCACAACACTACATCGCATGTCACTACAACGCAGGCATTACCATGCATACCATTACAACGCATACCATTACAACGCATAGTTCCCCTACACTATCCAAAACCTACCCTACTGTTGCACCCCCTGAAGTTAGAATAGTAATTTTTACCCCAATACTATCCAATACTTACCTGAAATGCAATGTAATGGTATGCGTTGTAAAGGTAGTTTCTAAAAATGTGATGTAGTGTCATGCGATGTAATGGAGTGCGTTGTAAAGGATGTTGCGATGTAAAAACTGCATTGTAAAGGCATGCGTTGTAAATGTATGTGTTGTAACGTCATGCATTCCCTCTATATGCCACTCTATGCTGCTCCATTCTACTCCACTCCACTCTACGACTCTCTGACATGCTACGCCACCCAAGGCGACTCCACATCACTTCACTCCATGACACGCCCCTGCATTCTACTCCACTCAACTCTATGAATCTGTAGGCCGCTCCACTCTAGGCCACTGCACATGAGACTACTCTCCAAAACACTACACTCTACGATACTCCACTCTATGGCACTTCTAAACATGCCCCATCGCTCTATTTCACTCCACTCAATGCCTCTCGATTTTACAACACAACACTCTACTTTACAGTACTTGACAACAGTCCACTCTACGACCCTCTGACACTATATTCCACTACAAAACTCTACTGTAAGACACTCCCCGACACTCCACTGCACTCTACAACACTCTATGCCTCTCCAATCCATGGCACTCCATGCCACCTTCCACATTGCCACTCGCCTCTAGGACTCCGCACTTCCCTCTGCGCCAGTCCACTCTGCGCCAGTCTACTCTAATCCACTCCACTCTGCAACACTCTATGCCACTCTACAACAGCCCACGACCCCCACTCTATGCCACTCTACAACAGCCCATGACCCCCACGCTATGCCACTCTACAACAGCCCATGACCCCCACGCTATGCCACTCTACAACAGCCCATGACCCCCACGCTATGCCACTCTACAACAGCCCACGACCCCCACGCTATGCCACTCTACAACAGCCCATGACCCCCACGCTATGCCACTCTACAACAGCCCACGACCCCCACGCTATGCCACTCTACAACAGCCCACGACCCCCACGCTATGCCACTCTACAACAGCCCATGACCCCCACGCTATGCCACTCTACAACAGCCCACGACCCCCACGCTATGCCACTCTACAACAGCCCACGACCCCCACGCTATGCCACTCTACAACAGCCCATGACCCCCACGCTATGCCACTCTACAACAGCCCACCACCCCCACGCTATGCCACTCTACAACAGCCCACGACCCCCACGCTATGCCACTCTACAACAGCCCACGACCCCCACGCTATGCCACTCTACAACAGCCCACGACCCCCACGCTATGCCACTCTACAACAGCCCACGACCCCCACGCTATGCCACTCTACAACAGCCCACGACCCCCACGCTATGCCACTCTACAACAGCCCACGACCCCCACGCTATGCCACTCTACAACAGCCCACGACCCCCACGCTATGCCACTCTACAACAGCCCACGACCCCCACGCTATGCCACTCTACAACAGCCCACGACCCCCACGCTATGCCACTCTACAACAGCCCACGACCCCCACGCTATGCCACTCTACAACAGCCCACGACCCCCACGCTCTGCCACTCTACAACAGCCCACGACCCCCACGCTCTGCCACTCTACAACAGCCCACGACCCCCACGCTCTGCCACTCTACAACAGCCCACGACCCCCACGCTCTGCCACTCTACAACAGCCCACGACCCCCACGCTATGCCACTCTACAACAGCCCACGACCCCCACGCTATGCCACTCTACAACAGCCCACGACCCCCACGCTATGCCACTCTACAACAGCCCACGACCCCCACGCTATGCCACTCTACAACAGCCCACGACCCCCACGCTATGCCACTCTACAACAGCCCACGACCCCCACGCTATGCCACTGTACAACAGCCCACGACCCCCACGCTATGCCACTGTACAACAGCCCACGACCCCCACGCTATGCCACTCTACAACAGCCCACGACCCCCACGCTATGCCACTCTACAACAGCCCACGACCCCCACGCTATGCCACTCTACAACAGCCCACGACCCCCACGCTATGCCACTCTACAACAGCCCACGACCCCCACGCTATGCCACTCTACAACAGCCCACGACCCCCACGCTATGCCACTCTACAACAGCCCACGACCCCCACTCTTTGCCACTCAATTCCATGACATTCTATGCCGCTCCACTCTAATGCACTATACACCACTTTACTCTCTACGCCACAAACCTTTAGCCATGCCGAACAGCAGCCACGCTGGCATACAACAGGGCTAAGCACATTGGCTAAGCCAATGGCTCTTGCATAGGTAAAACCCATTGGCTTTGCCAATGCTCGTGTCTTCCAGTTCCTAGAAGCTGACACGTCCATTGTAGGCACAGACACTACATGTGACTGTGTCTTTTACAGACCCGTAGACAACCTGGGATGGCTTCAAGGTTTCCTAGTCTGTGCCGGGGCGGTCACTCTACGCTCAGGCAGGTCACTGTGGGCCTTTGCCATATTTGAAATCAGTCCCGCTCGTCAGTGGCCGGAGTAGAAGCTCTCCTCACACGCAGCTATTGAACTGCGGCGGGGACGCCATCCTCCCGGACAACGGGACCAGAATCCCAAACGTTGTCTCCGCGGGGCTTTGTGTCCTGGTTGCACGACCCCTTCAGGGTCCACCGACCTCTATTCTTAATGCAACGTATTCACTTCTCCACGGTCTTCTTGAACCAATTCTCTGTCCATTAATTATTCTAATATTTTAATTAATATATATTCATTATTCATTATTATTGCCATGAAAATCCAGGCGCGCAGACTCAAAACCCACAGATCATCGTTCATATGATGCAATCACACTTTAACCCCAATCCCGATGCATTTCGGGAGTTCCTCCCCGGAAGCCCTCATTCAGGATGTTACTGCTTCCGGTCTGTTAAGGAGGGGGAGGAGCCTTATCCAACGGGGCATTCTCTCCTGGAGCATGCGCAGAGGAAGCTCGAGAGCACGTGACGTTCCTTCCGTGTGACGTTGAACGTCACAACGAACCTCCTCTGCACGTGCTCGAGGAAAGAATGCGCGGGAACAATGGCCCCGTCCGAGGACATAAAGAAAGGACTGCGTCCTCGAGCCCCTGCCGCTTCCGGTGCCTCCAGGGTCAGGCGGGCGGGCCTGTACGTTCATGTCCGAGGACATAAAGAAAGGACTGCGTCCTCAGCTCCTGCCGCTTCCGGTGCCTCCAGGGTCAGGCGGGAGGCCCGACCCTTGGCACGTGCTGCAGCAGAGGGCAGACATGCACAATAAACCACTCTCTGTGGGCGAGGGGCCCACAGGGGGCGTGGAGGGAGCTGAGCAGAGGTGCTTGTAGTATTCTTTCCATATCCATTGTATGTGTATTCTCTGGCACTTGAATGCTTTGAAGGTGAGTTTATTCTTAACACCCTAACTATCAGCTACCAGACAGCAACTCAATATCAGGAATATTCACCATCAAAGCATTCAAGTGCCAGAGAGTACACATACCATGGATATGGAAAGAATACTACAGTGCTCATCCAGATGAAACCCCTCAAGACTGTCCAGTGTGTACAGGAGCACGCTGCAGGTACCAGCCCCAGAGGCGCAACTAGAGTCAAATTTCGGGGGGGGCTAAGAAAAAATTTCGGCGGGGCTGAATCTTTAGGCACTCGGCAGAGTCGAGCTGAAGGGGCTCTTAGAAGGGGTGAAACAACAACAAAGCCCCATTAACATGCACAAGGTCTTTTAAAGACTTGTGAAGTGCTCGGGTGCGGCTGTGAGCAGGCCCCGGGAAGTGTCTCATCCCGGGCTACCACACACGACGGGGGGCTGAAGCCCTTTGAGGCCAATGGGTGTTGCCCGCCTGCCTGGGCCCATGCCATAGTGCAGTGGTTCCCAAACTTTTCCAACCTACGGCTCCCTTTACCTATTGACTGTTGGCCGCGGCTCCCCATTATGGTACCTTTTGTGGCGGGTGGTGAATGTAAGCCCATTCTCTGGAGTACTTTCATGTTTTTCCCTAAAAATAAATGGGATAAAGCTGAAGGTATTCTAAAACATAGATGTAATCATATCCTGGCCACTGCAGAGCCCCATGCTGTATCAACAACTGATTGGACTAATTGGAGAGAAATAGTGTTCTCAGAGAAGTGAACTGTAAATGCACGTCAGTGTCCATGCCTGAAACACATTGGCGTGTGCTCTGCAGACTGTTTGACACACTGTGAGCTTCATCAGACAAAACCCCAACAAGGTTTATTCACCTCAAATCAGAGCATGCCATGTTTCTTAGCCATTTACAAATTCTGAAAAAGACAGCAGGTGAGGAATTCACAAATGAATTACCAACACGTTGTGAGAAACAAAATATGGCATAGCTGCGGAACTAAATATTCACTTTTGCAAACAAATATATATTGGATGATACTATTAATAGTGATCACTGTTCTCTGCTGTTTATTCCAATTTCCTTTTCAATATAATGTGTAAAACGTGGACAATGGAATAAAAGAATTAAAACAAACATGATCTAGACACATTCAAGCACAATCAAGGTTTGGAGTAAGTCTGCAGCAATTTTTGGCAAACAGAAAAGGCAAACAAAAAACATTTGATTGAGCACTGGCAATGCACGTGGTTTTCCTGCAATTTCAATATTATCTCATTTGATTTGATGATCACAGGTGATTCTGTTTGCTAGGCTCCTGGGTTCTCTATTCAGGAAAGAGAATAAGAAAGGCACAATAGGGAGCTAAAGCGAAGGCGTGATAACAAATTGTTTACTTACAATAATATGTCAGACTGTAAAGGCATATACCTGAAACTTATTTTCTAAAGTGAATAAGCATATTTTTTTCACCTAAAAATAAATAAATCCTAAAGCAGCCTTGGAATTTGGACACATGGATGTTAACCCTGGTTTCTATCAGGTCAAAAATCATGCAATTGTGGACAAACTTCTGTGGTTGTATGCTCCCTAAATTGTAAATATTTGTGATAAAAAAAGCAGTGTAAAAACAAATATTATATTGTGTTGTTCGCTACTGCCCCGTTAACCCAAAAGGCTACTACTGGCATTTGCACTTGTGACCTGCAGGTCTGTTGCTCGCATATGATTACAGCAGACTCTACACCCTCTGAATGACCTTACTAAGACTGGAGCATGTTTTATGTATACTGTAAGTCGCACTGTTTCATATCCCTTGCTCCCCACCCTCACCCCCACCCCCACCTTTTTCCAAATAAGTGTATTAATAATACATGTCCCTCCTTGCAAAGAGATACTTTCTCTTACCGCGTATCTCTGGCTAAGGCCTCAGCAGCAGCTTTAACATTTTGAAAGACCCCAGGAGAGTCTGGGCTGAGCTATACTGCAATTCTGGGCAAAAACCCTCTAGATTAGGACAGAAAAAAGGAGACAAACAGCACCGGACAGCATGAAAGCAAAGACATTGAAACATCCTCCCCTCCCTCCTGATCTGATAGTAGACGCCTTGAAAGTGAGGTTACACTGCCCTCTCATTGCCCAGGGCAACCACTGCAGGCCTGACCACACGGAGCAGTGTTCAATTTAGATGCACGTAAGTGAAAAACATACTATTTATTTGTGATTCCCAAACTGTGCGAGAATCTGTCCGTGGCGCCCTTGGCTAGTTTTCATGGCGCACCAGGGTGCCAGGGCGCACAGATTGGGAACCACAGCCATAGTGTCACAAGACTTATGTCTCTCCATCTCAGGCAGACAACTTGGACATCTGCCTGAATGCATGTCTCACCAGTGGCAGACTCCCTCGGCACAGATCTACCCTGGTTCTTGGACATCTGTCTCTCAGATGTCAGACTCCTTGAGCCCCTATCTCACTAGTGTGACAAATTCCTTTGGCCTAGGTCTACCCTGGTTCTTGGACATCGGTCTTTCAGACGTCAGACCCCTTGTACCTCTATCTTACTAGTGTGACAGACTCCCTTGACCCAGGCCTATCATGATGCCTCAGCAATACCACAGAAGCCATCCTGGAGAACTCGTCATGCATGAACATCAGCAATGTCCCAATGAGGTCTGCATCAGATATGTTTAAAACAATAACTTGAGACATTTCTAGTTATACAGACAATTAAGTACTTACACAATCACTGACACATTATTTATTTTTAAAACATATCTGAAGTACGGGTCATTGGAAGATGGTTAATGATAATATAATGAAATCGCGGGCATCTGTCTGTCAGGTGTCAGAAGCATTGAAACAGTGTCTCACTAATGTCAGTCTCCCTGGCCCCAGTCTCTTGGACATTTGTCTCCGAGGCCACAGACCCCCGAACCCATGCCCCACTAGTCTCAGGTCCTCTGCCCTGCCTCTACCAGGCCACATTTAATGGGTCCCCGGGCTCAGGTTTCTGCAGTGTAAGACCCCTCACCTCCCCATCGCTCTTCAATGTCAGCCACATGGACCCCTGCCTCTTATTTCTTTTTCTGCTACTGACCTTCATCCCTCGGCCACTGGAGCGCCGTGGGTGAGATGGCGAGCCGGCTGTGAGGAGGTGCCCGGAGGATGCCCGAGTGATCAGGTGAGGGCCGCGCTCGTCGCTGTTGTGTTTGTCTGTAGCTGCTGCTGCATCCATCGGTGTCCGTGGCATGGACCACCCCCGCCACCACCGGTCTGTCAGTGTGGTTCCCGACAAATCACAGTACGCTCTCCGCTATTCTCAATTGCCTCAGCCCCCCCTCTCTCCAAGTGCATCAGCACCCCACCAAACGGTGTCTCTGCCCCCCTCTCCAAGTGCATCAGCACCCCACCAAACGGTGTCTCTGCCCCCCTTTCCAAGTGCATCAGCGCCCCCCACCAAATGGTGTCTTGCCCCCCCTCCCCAAGTGCCCCAAACCCCTCACCAACCGGTATCTCTCTCCTCCCTCTCTCAAAGTGGCCAAGCCCCTTACCCTTTAGAGTTGAACTCTCAGGACTATGTGCCTTCAATCTCCCATTGTCTTATGTCTCTCCCCTTTGCATGCTCTCTATCTCTCGAGTCCTTTGTGCCCGCATTCTCCCTGTCGATAACACTCTCGGGTACTCTGCTCCTTCATTCTCCCTGTGCCTCTGTCTCTCATTCTCTCGAGTTCCCGGCAGTGGCGTAACGAAACATGAGGGGGCCCCCCTGCAAAGTACATGGAGGGGGCCCCCCTACGGACTCACTCGGGATCTTTCAGGCCAGGTCACTGACCTGAAGGGGACCCTTGGAGCTCTAGGGCTCTCTGCATTGCAGGGGCAGCGGGGGCATTGTTATGCCACTGCCACAAGGCTCTCACAAATATGCCCCCTGTCTTTACAAACCAGTTCCGATATGGCAATGTCGGGGTCTGAATGTTCCTCTTAACCTGCAACCTTTCCTCCTTGGTGGAGGAACGTTCTATTCTGGCCCCCAGAAAGGACATCTCCTGGTCCTGGGAGACCTCAGCGTATGGTTGAAGACTTCTGATGGTCCTGGGAGACCTCGGTCTATGGATTGAGTCTCCTGATGGTGTCCTGGTATATATTTGGAGTCTCCTGATGGTCCTGGGAGACCTCAGGCTCCATCTGGAGTCTCCTGATGGTCCTGGGAGAACTCAGGTTATGGTTGGAGTCTCTTGATGTTCCTGGGAGACCTCAGGTTATGGCTGGAGTCTCCTGGTGGTCCTGGGAAAGCTCAGTTTATGGCTGGAGTATCCTGATGGTGCAGCTCTTACATGTTCACATGATGCTGCTCTCTTACTAGGCCTTCATCTTTGTCTCTCGTCACTTATTTGTTGGCAGAGACCCTTTCCCAAGTGCTTTTTAGATTGCATTTCTCCAGCTCAATTAATTTATTAGAGAGATTGCAATCTCCCAATATTTGTTCAGGTGCTCTCTAAAAGTCTCAACGACTTTGCAACGGTCTGGCACTTTCTTTTTAAGATTAAACAAATATGTGAAAACATTCTGACTGAAATAATGCCTACACCCAACAATCTTTCTTTAAGATCGTACCACCTGTACCTCCTTTGCACCTGTTGCTGCAACCAACCTTGATACTGCACCTCCTGTGCACATGTTGATGCAACCAACCTTGCTGCCACCCTTGCAGGCTGCGCCCACAAGACCCCAGTCAGATTCTGCCCGGAGAAGCTAAAGGAGCTCTGTTTCTGCTTCTCAAGATCCCCTTGTTGGAATTGTTGAGTCCTCCTTTAGGACAAGGCACCTTTCTCACTGCCTGGAAAAATGCCGCAGTGAAACCCCTCCTGAAAAAGGTTTGCTGCACCCTCTGGATATTATTAACTTCAGTCCAATCTCTCTCTCACCATTCTGGGTCAGTTAATTGAAACACTACTTTTCCAAGATCTTCAAACATTCGCAGGAGAAAGCAATATTTATACCTTTCTCGACTGGATTTGCAGTTTTGCTGGAAATACTTGAGAGTTCCTGGAAAGCTCCACAGCCCCCTGCAAAGGAGTTAGATCTATCACTGGAGGCAGACGGCGGCACCCAAATGTCAGCCCTGCGGACAGTGTGAAGCCCTTGGCTGGATAACTGTCTCCTGTGTGGAAGAAGCTGCGCCTGTCTGCTCCTGTCAGATCCTGACTGCACCTGTCTACCCCTGCCTCCTCCTGCCTGTCCCTGCCTGTCCCTGCCTCCTCCTGTCAGATCCTGACTGCTCTTCTTTGCTCCTGCCTGCCCTGCCTGCTCCTGTCAGACCCTGCCTACCCCGCCTGCTCCTTCCTGCCCGCCTGCTCCTGTCAGACCCTGCCCGTGTCGCCTGCTCTTGTTAGGCCCTGCCTGCTCTTGTTAGGCCCTGCCTGCTACTGTCTGCCCCTGCCTGCTCCTGTGAGACCTTGCTTGCCCCTGACTGCTCCTGTCAGATCCTCACTGCTCCTGTCAGATCCTCACTTCTCCTGTCAGATCCTGACTGCTCCTGTCTGCCCCTGCCTGCTCCAGTCAGACACTGCCTGCTCCTGTCTGCCCCTGCATCCTCCTGTCAGGTCCTGCCTACTCCCGTCTGTCCCAGCCTCTGTCTGCCTGGTCATGTCTGACCTTGTAAGATCATGCCTGCTCCTGTCGGCCCCTGCCTGCTCCTGTCAGACCCTGCCTGCCCCTGCCTGCTCCTGTCTGCTCCTACCTGCCCCTGTCTGCCCCTGCCTGCTCCTGCCTTCCCCTGCCTTCTCCTGACAGCCCCTGCCTGCTCCTGTCTACCTCTGTCTACTGATATGTTCATAACCACCTCAAACACAACGGGCCCAATTCACAAAGGCAAAGTTAGACTTTTGGTCTAAGTTTTGATCAAAAGTCCAACTTTAGTACTTTTCAGTGTGCACAACATAAGTTGCGAGTAAAATCTTTACGACTGCAGAGTTTCCACACTCATAGCAGAATCGCTGCATTCGGAGTGGAATCTCCGCACTTGGGGCAGAGGTCCACCTGGGTGTGGAAACTCCTCAATCATAAAGAGACTACTCGTAACTTATATTTGTGAATACCAAAAGGTAGTAAAGTTAGCCTTTTGTTCAAAACTTAGACCAAAAGCCTAACTTTACCTTTGCCCAATGCTGGCTATAGCCTTAGGGCTGCAATTCTTTGGAACAGCTTTGACCCCCATGGCATGATACTGCTCACTCCTATGAGATGACTGAAATGGCATATTTGAGGTTATTCTTTATATATTGTGGACATTGTTGGTATAATAGTGCCTATGCTTGGTGTAATGCTTGCACTGGCATAATGTTGGCAATCCCTAGCATTTTAATAACATTATCACTTCTGCCATTGATTAGTTTAACCTCTCTGCACCTATCCGTGCCATCACACATTCATCCATTTTACATTTTATTTTACTATTCTTTCAAGCAATTGCCCATTCAAATACCCATACATGCATTCATTCACTTACCTATCAAGTATCCATTCATTGAAACACTCATTTATCCATTCATGTACACACCCATTCAACATTTTGTACATTGTCAGATTCACCAATGAAGCCACTAAAACACAGCACAAACTCGGCAATAAAGAGGCAATGCCAGTGAAGCCTTTAGCCAGACGTATTGGCTTTACCAATGCTTAAATATTTTGCCGAACACAGAGGTGTTTTGTTTTGCTGTGGCAAACACCATTCTATTGATTTAGTTTGATCCTGAGAGCTAGCTTCCAAGAGTGAATATTTTAACACTCATTTACCATAGTTTCGGTGACAGGGGAATGCTAGGCAGAATGGCAGATAGGAAATGCTAGTTGCATGAGCATGGTGGCATTTGCGTTTTTCTTAATAAATGGAAGTATTTTCTTAAATACTTGGACACATGTATATTGTGCTCGCTGTAGTTTTCTCTTCGGTTTGATTACATTAACTATAGTGAGGCCCCGCTCCAGATTTCATCTAGAGCTCTCCGGCCTCATTACTGTGCTGAGGGGGCTCCCTGCAGCTCGGGGCCCCCTGCAGCTCTGGGCCCCCACGCACTGCGGGGGCTGCAGGGGCCTGTGTTACGCCCCTGGTTCCCGGTGTCTCTCTATCACAGCGTTCCCTGTGTCACTCTTTTGGGTTCTCTGTCTCTCACTCTCTAGGAAGCCTCATTTACATTTAAATGGTCTTTAACAGACCTGTGAAGACTTCGGGTGCGGCTGCAATTAGACGCCGCCAGCCGCGAAGGAAGCTGTGTCAGCCCGGGCTGACACACACGACGGGGGGGGCTGAAGCCCCGTGAGCCCAATGGGTGTTGCGCGCCTTCCAGCCCCACAGATGACACCACCACAGCGCAGGTACCAGCCCCACAGATGACACCACCACAGCGCAGGTATCAGCCCCACAGATGGCACACCGCAGCGCAGGTACCAGCCCCACAGACGGCACACCGCAGCGCAGGTACCAGCCCCACAGACGGCACACCGCAGCGCAGGTACCAGCCCCACAGACGGCACACCGCAGCGCAGGTACCAGCCCCACAGATGGCACACCGCAGCGCAGGTACCAGCCCCACAGATGGCACCACCGCAGCGCAGGTACCAGCCCCACAGATGGCACACCGCAGCGCAGGTATCAGCCCCACAGATGGCACACCGCAGCGCAGGTACCAGCCCCACAGACGGCACACCGCAGCGCAGGTACCAGCCCCACAGACGGCACACCGCAGCGCAGGTACCAGCCCCACAGACGGCACACCGCAGCGCAGGTACCAGCCCCACAGACGGCACACCGCAGCGCAGGTACCAGCCCCACAGATGGCACACCGCAGCGCAGGTACCAGCCCCACAGACGGCACTACCGCAGCGCAGGTACCAGCCCCACAGATGGCACCACCGCAGCGCAGGTACCAGCCCCACAGATGGCACCACCGCAGTGCAGGTACCAGCCCCACAGATGGCACACCGCAGTGCAGGTACCAGCCCCACAGATGGCACACCGCAGTGCAGGTACCAGCCCCACAGATGGCACACCGCAGCGCAGGTACCATCCCCACAGATGGCACTACCGCAGCGCAGGTACCAGCCCCACAGATGGCACCACAGCAGTGCAGGTACCATCCCCACAGATGGCACTACCGCAGCGCAGGTACCAGCCCCACAGATTGGACCACCGCAGCATAGGTACCAGCCCCACAGATGGCACCACCGCAGTGCAGGTACCAGCCCCACAGATGGCACCACCGCAGTGCAGGTACCAGCCCCACAGATGGCACCACCGCAGTGCAGGTACCAGCCCCACAGATGGCACCACCGCAGTGCAGGTACCAGCCCCACAGATGGCACTACCGCAGCGCAGGTACCAGCCCCACAGATTGGACCACCGCAGCATAGGTACCAGCCCCACAGATGGCTCCACCGCAGTGCAGGTATTAGCCCCACAGATGGCACACGGCAGTGCAGGTACCAGCCCCACAGATGGCACCACCGCAGTTCAGGTACCAGACCCACAGATGGCACCACCGCAGTGCAGGTACCAGCCCCACAGATGGCACCACAGCAGTGCAGGTACCATCCCCACAGATGGCACAACAGCAGTGCAGGTACCAGCCCCACAGATGGCACCACCACAGCGCAGGTACCAGCCCCACAGATGACACCACCACAGCGCAGGTATCAGCCCCACAGATGGCACACCGCAGCGCAGGTACCAGCCCCACAGACGGCACACCGCAGCGCAGGTATCAGCCCCACAGACGGCACACCGCAGCGCAGGTACCAGCCCCACAGACGGCACACCGCAGCGCAGGTACCAGCCCCACAGATGGCACACCGCAGCGCAGGTACCAGCCCCACAGATGGCACCACCGCAGCGCAGGTACCAGCCCCACAGATGGCACACCGCAGCGCAGGTATCAGCCCCACAGATGGCACACCGCAGCGCAGGTACCAGCCCCACAGACGGCACACCGCAGCGCAGGTACCAGCCCCACAGACGGCACACCGCAGCGCAGGTACCAGCCCCACAGACGGCACACCGCAGCGCAGGTACCAGCCCCACAGACGGCACACCGCAGCGCAGGTACCAGCCCCACAGATGGCACACCGCAGCGCAGGTACCAGCCCCACAGACGGCACTACCGCAGCGCAGGTACCAGCCCCACAGATGGCACCACCGCAGCGCAGGTACCAGCCCCACAGATGGCACCACCGCAGTGCAGGTACCAGCCCCACAGATGGCACACCGCAGTGCAGGTACCAGCCCCACAGATGGCACACCGCAGTGCAGGTACCAGCCCCACAGATGGCACACCGCAGCGCAGGTACCATCCCCACAGATGGCACTACCGCAGCGCAGGTACCAGCCCCACAGATGGCACCACAGCAGTGCAGGTACCATCCCCACAGATGGCACTACCGCAGCGCAGGTACCAGCCCCACAGATTGGACCACCGCAGCATAGGTACCAGCCCCACAGATGGCACCACCGCAGTGCAGGTACCAGCCCCACAGATGGCACCACCGCAGTGCAGGTACCAGCCCCACAGATGGCACCACCGCAGTGCAGGTACCAGCCCCACAGATGGCACCACCGCAGTGCAGGTACCAGCCCCACAGATGGCACTACCGCAGCGCAGGTACCAGCCCCACAGATTGGACCACCGCAGCATAGGTACCAGCCCCACAGATGGCTCCACCGCAGTGCAGGTATTAGCCCCACAGATGGCTCCACCGCAGTGCAGGTACCAGCCCCACAGATGGCACCACCGCAGTTCAGGTACCAGACCCACAGATGGCACCACCGCAGTGCAGGTACCAGCCCCACAGATGGCACCACAGCAGTGCAGGTACCATCCCCACAGATGGCACAACAGCAGTGCAGGTACCAGCCCCACAGATGGCACCACCGCAGCGTAGGTACCAGCCCCACAGATGGCACAACAGCAGTGCAGGTATTAGCCCCACAGATGGCACCACAGCAGTGCAGGTACCAGCCCCTCAGATGGCACCACCGCAGCGTAGGTACCAGCCCCACAGATGGCACCACCGTAGTACAGGTACCAGCCCCACAGATGGCACACCGCAGTACAGGTACCAGCCCCACAGATGGCACACCACAGCACAGGTACCAGCCCCACAGTTGGCACCACAGCAGCGCAGGTACCAGCCCCACAGATGGCACCACAGCAGCGCAGGTACCAGCCTCACAGATGGCACACCGCAGCGCAAGTACCAGCCCCACAGATGGCACCACCGCAGCGCAGGTACCAGCCCCACAGATGGCACTACCGCAGCGCAGGTACCAGCCCCACAGATTGGACCACCGCAGCATAGGTACCAGCCCCACAGATGGCACCACCGCAGTGCAGGTACCAGACCCACAGATGGCACCACCGCAGTGCAGGTACCAGCCCCACAGATGGCACCACCGCAGTGCAGGTACCAGCCCCACAGATGGCTCCACCGCAGTGCAGGTACCAGCCCCACAGATGACACCACCGCAGTGCAGGTATTAGCCCCACAGATGGCACACGGCAGTGCAGGTACCAGCCCCACAGATGGCACACGGCAGTGCAGGTACCAGCCCCACAGATGGCACCACCGCAGTTCAGTTACCAGCCCCACAGATGGCACCACCGCAGTGCAGGTACCACCCCCACAGATGGCACCACAGCAGTGCAGGTACCATCACCACAGATGGCACAACAGCAGTGCAGGTACCAGCCCCACAGATGGCACCACTGCAGTGCAGGTACCATCACCACAGATGGCACCACCGCAGCATAGGTACCAGCCCCACAGATGGCACCACTGCAGTGCAGGTATCAGCCCCACAGATGGCACACCGCAGCGCAGGTACCAGCCCCACAGATGGCACCACCGCAGTGCAGGTACCAGCCCCACAGATGGCACCACCGCAGTGCAGGTACCAGCCCCACAGATGGAACACCGCAGCGCAGGTACCAGCCCCACAGAGAGGAAGTGTTCCTTGAACCCGCAAGCATTGGCAGCGTCTCCGCCTGACGCGGAGTCACGCCGCTGGGCCGTAGAATGCCTGCCAAAGCCCTGCAGTTTGTATTTTACCCCTTGCAAGCCTGAGACTTGGCCAAGCGGTCTCTTTCTTGCCCCTTTCGTGTGCCATGCCCCCTCTTTGTTTCTTTTAGGTGTGCATAAGTCTCTGACGTGCTTTGGGGCAGGGGTGATCACAGACACTCCTGAGGGTTTGCTGCAGCTTAAGAAACGCATCACAAAAGGAAATAAAAACAAGTGTGCAGGTCACCTCTGAGGACTGGGTAAAGTAGATACACAGAAGAGAGGGCGACCGAGGCGGCGACTGGAAAGGCGGGAAAGCAAATAAACGCTATCAGCAGACGTACTCAGTGACGACCAGAAGAAGAAAGTCACCTCCAGCACTAGTCACAGATTGTGGCAAGCACTGATAGGGGAGGAGGGCCTGGAGCCCTAGTGCCCAGACGGCAGGGCTGCCACCAGCAGCCGGTCCAGGCCTCACAGTGGCGGGAAAATACTTATGAAATGCACAAGTATACACAGTGAAACGGAACTTAACAATGCAACTCTTGGTGTGTGTACACAGGTGCTTCAACGCTAACAAAAGCAAAACTGCAAAATAGCACCAGTGGAATCATCAATTTTACAGACCAGCATCACCGGCCCTTATTTCGAGTGGGCTGATAAATTACAATATGTGCGGTTACTCTTGAAACCTTGGTTTGTACCAGTGCGTTAATTATTGAATCTGATAACGGCCAGCTTGTATTGAGAGCCTGTGTCTCGAACTCACTCTGTGCATCTTGAACTCACAAAAGCAGGCAATGAGGAACCAATCACAGGCAGATATTCCTAATCGCCTGAAACCATTATCCATCCTAGCACGACATGGACACCAAGGTAATCGCTTGTCGATAGACACCAAGGTAATCGCTTGTCGATAGACACCAAGGTAATCGCTTGTCCATGGACACCAAGGTAATCGCTTGTCGAGAGACACCAGGGTAATCGCTTGTCCATAGACACCAAGGTAATCGCTTGTCGAGAGACACCAGGGTAATCGCTTGTCGAGAGACACCAGGGTAATCGCTTGCCGAGAGACACCAGGGTAATCCCTTGTCCATGGACACCAAGGTAATCGCTTGTCGATAGACACCAAGGTAATCGCTTGTCGATAGACACCAAGGTAATCGCTTGTCCATAGACACCAAGGTAATCGCTTGTCGATAGACACCAAGGTAATCGCTTGTCCATAGACACCAAGGTAATCGCTTGTCGAGAGACACCGGGGTAATCGCTTGTCCATGGACACCAAGGTTATCGCTTGTCGAGAGACACCAGGGTAATCGCTAGTCGATGGACACCAAGGCAATCGCTTGTCGATGGACACCAAGGTAATCGCTTGTCCAGGGACACCAAGGTAATTGCTTGTCCAGGGACACCAAGGTAATCGCTTGTCCATGGACACCAAGGTAATTGCTTGTCCATGGACACCAAGATAATCGCTTCTCCATGGACACCAAGGTAATCCCTTGTCCATGGACACCAAGGTAATTCCTTGTCGATAGACACTAAGGTCATCGCTTGTCCATGGACACCAAGGTATTCGCTTGTCCATGGACACCAAGGTATTCGCTTGTCCATGGACACCAAGGTAATCCCTTGTCCATGGACACCAAGGTAATTCCTTGTCGATAGACACTAAGGTCATCGCTTGTCCATGGACACCAAGGTATTCGCTTGTCCATGGACACCAAGGTATTCGCTTGTCCATGGACACCAAGGTAATCCCTTGTCCATGGACATCAACGTAATCCCTTGTCCATGGACACCAAGGTAATCGCTTGTGGATGGAGACCAAGGTAATCACTCGTCGATGGACACCAAGATAATCGCTTGTCCAGGTGCCGGAATCCTACAGCGGAAGGTTTGGATGACACTTGATCTTGTGAGCCTCATTATTACACCAATGATCGGCTGAGGCGCCTTGAAGCCTCGCAGGAGCCCAGCAGATAACAGCTTAATCCCACATTTAAAAGAAGACCCGCCAGATGGGCCATTCGAAGATCAGCTCCGGGTTGCGTGGATAGAGATCTGTTCACCTTCGGCATCATACGCAGGCTTCACCATTCCTTCTTGCACATTGGATTCATTCAGGGTGATGCCGCTGCCGAGTCCCTCCGTTGGGCTCTATTATAAGCCATTGACAAGCCCATTGTGATCTCCAAGAACTTCTTGCGGTGGGCCAATCCGACAAGTGGGAATCTGTGGCTCGGATGTACCAAGTACGACTCTTCCCTGTCAAATGCGAACAGCAGAAAGATGCCGCCACACACCCCAACCTGGCCTAGACCTTGTACTGGGAGCGAGAACGCCAGCCTTTGACGTAAAACTCCAGAGGAATATGAGGAAAAAGAGACAGAGAAGGAATGACAGACCTTAGAACATCAAGACGAAGGAGTAGGGATAATGGAGCGGAAGACGACAAAGCAACATCCAAGACATGACGGAAACACAGACCATGGGAAGGATTCACCGGAAATGTGAGCAGTGGTACCATTACTCAGAAGTCAGGAAGGTGGAACCATCTGGGCAGAAAAGCAAAGCCACCAAATTAGGGATAGGACATAGATGGGAGCACACTATGGTACAACACAACAACAGTTAGGGAACGAAAAGCAAGTGCGTACAGGCTGAAATTCAAAGCGCTTGAGCAACAGGCAAAGCTGCCAGGCACTCCACATAGGATACATCGTCTCTTCTGCTTCCCCAGTCTTGACCTGGACGTGCAGCTGCTGCTCTGCGAGTGGCGATGCCATCTTGGACTGGATCAGATCTTCTGTGTCCTGTGCATGTAGCTTTGAAATGGGATTTTGGCTCCTTGTGTGCCACACTGAACCCAGTCACTACGTGGCCGATTCACAGAACTAATCTGAGACAAAATCCTAAATTTACTTTACTACTTTTGGTGTTCACAGAAGGCATTTAGTAGTAGTAAAGTTAGGATTTTGTCTTAATTTAGGATTTTGTCTTAAATTAGGATTTTGTCTTAAATTAGGATTTTGTCTTAAATTAGGATTTTGTTTTAACAAAATTTAAGACAAAATCCTAATTTAAGACAAAATACTAATTTAAGACACAATACTATTTTAAGACAAAATACTAACTCAAGACAAAATACTAACTTTACTACTACTAAATGTCTTCAGTGAATACCAAAAGTAGTAAGTTTAGGATTTTGTCTCAGATTAGTTCCATGAATCGGCCCCTATCTCACTAGTGAAAGTACCAGAAACTCCATGTTTCTGTGATCGAAGCTGCTGCCAGAACCACGTCCGCTCTTCATCTCTAGCCTTGATCCCCCCTTCCCATCAGCCACCTGGAGAGGTTTCAATCTTCTTTTCGTTGAAAGTCCATTAGACTATTGGAAACATCATCTTTTTGCATCTGTGCCTGAAGAGCCTGGACATTCTTCAAGTTTTGCTTGATGAAGGAGAGAAGCCTTCCTCAGACCAGGCCCTTCAGAGGACTTCTGGCCAGGCAGACCTCCTATGGACAGTGTTTCCTGATACCAAAGGTCCTCTGAAGAGCAGGGACTTCTTTCAAGCTGACCCACTGACAGTGGAGCTAGTTGGTCATGCCGAACCGGGACGCCGAGGGACCTGCAATAGGTATCCCCGCAGAGGACACTCACCAACCAAATCAGAAACGGGAGTGACTCTCCCCCGCGCCCTGAATTACTGGAACAGAAAGTTATAGCAATGATTTTTCTCGCAATCGTCAAGACACTGATTTTTAACTCTCACTTTTTCCACACACCTTAGCGTGTATGTAGGATAATACCACCTGTGGCACCACATTTTGCCACTCACTTCACCTTTCTCATGGTCCTGAAGAAAGACCTGCTTATTTTTTCCAGAAGGGACTGAAACATGTAGACCGCAACACATAAGTCAACTCATAGTAATAATTTCTCTATTTGTAGTTGCATCACATACTTTTAATCAAAAGTATGGGCCGCCAAGAATAAAACATTAGGTAAGGATTCCCAGAGGTATCTTTTAAACTCACCTTCATCCACATCACACTGTTGCACGACACCTGCTCGGCTGTAGTCAGGCGTTGAAGCACAACCAGGCGGCATTTGGCTGCCTGGTTGGACCCCGATGATGAAGCATGACACCAACCAGGTTGGTGTGTGAGGGGTTTATTAACAAGACCAATTGGGTCCAGCCATAAGGCAGAGCTTACAAGTGACCAAGAATATCAGAGAGTATTCCAACACATAGTGCGCTAGTCCACATTGATTCTGCCTAGTCGGTCATGCTACAGAGCTAAAACAAGGCCAACCTCCTGTAGATATAAAGCCTCGTGGCGGGAGGCACTGTACTCGTTGACTCAAGGAACTACGCATAGTTCTTTCTTTATTTCTAGCAGAGGTGTGAGGACTGCACAAGTCGGGTTTCTGAAAAAGCTGTAGATGATACTTGTAGAGAAAAGTCTCTTCTCTAGCCGCCGGGAGAGGGCCGACAGCCGTTGAAGGGAAGCGGAAGCTTTCCTTCAACTGCTTTTTCAAATTCCTAAAAGTCAAGGATCTGAGAAGTAAAAAAAAAAATCCCAAACTGCTCCACCTGGAGCTCAAGTGTATGATTCATATTTGTTATACCTTAATTACATGCTTTTAATGACGCTTACCTGTCAGGACAGTACTTGTTCCTTGTGTAACCGTTTCGATCTGTGTCACTTACGTAAGAGTTCCCTGGCCTTCTTCTCGACTTGCTACTGAAAGCGTAAAAGGGCGGCGCAACTATGATGATCATGGCTCTTACCACATGATGCGGCATGAACTTCGCTATGATGCTCACATACCCCTTTACTCACTCACACTCCCTCTACTAAAGGCAGGTAAACATCCTGAGAGTGGTGATGGAGGCGGCGGGAGCCCATGAGTCAGAGGCGGTCGCGTGGACACGCCTGTGAGCTTCTATGTGTCCCTCCGCTCCGTTGGAGTCCCATCTTGTTATGGTGCAGTTTTTAAATACTATGTGGCTTGTGTAATTAAAGGTTCTTCAGATGTTATGAGCCAGGCTCCCGCGCTTGCTAGATGATGCAATGGAGCTCGGTGGATGCCGGTTGACGAAGCTTCAAGCTGCTTGGCCCTGTCCCTCACCGGTGCAGCAAGGGCTTTATTTATGAGGCTATGCGTCACTTTTACGCCGCCGGTGCGTCACTTTTCATTAATGAGGCCCCCGGAGTCTGGTCCCCCGCCCTCTCTAGCCATCCAGATACACCCTGCTGAGATGGGACATCCGACCAGAGCCGGGAGGACCCCTTGTCCTCTGTGGTCCTACATTGGTTGAAGAGGTCCTAGACGCAGAGCAGCTCATGGTTTCCACTGATGCATCTTTCCCGGGGTGAGGCATAAGGCGCACAGACATAGTGAAGGGTGCATTCTGATGCAATCATTTATGGGACCTTATTTTCTAAATGTTATGGCTGAGGTTATTATCTTGGCACCTCATTTAGAAATGGATCTTATTCTCCTGACGAAAAGTTTTCCACCACAGTATTTCTGCCTTGCTTAATTAATCATTGCACCTTTTCCATAATAAGTTTAATTTCTGTTGGCATAGTGCTGAGAGAGCATGGCAGTTCTGTAAAGAGAGTTTGATTGTGTGGGTGTAGTGTTCTTACATTGTCTGTCGGGTCACAGTATTCTGCAGAGTATTATTCTCATGGCACAGTGTTCTTACATTGTCTGTCGGGTCACAGTATTCTGCAGAGTATTATTCTCATGGCACAGTGTTCCTACATTGTCTGTCGAGTCACAGTATTCTGCAGAGTATTATTCTCATGGCACAGTGTTCTTACATTGTCTGTCGGGTCACAGTATTCTGCAGAGTATTATTCTCATGGCACAGAGTTCTTACATTGTCTGTCGGTTCACAGTATTCTGCAGAGTATTATTCTCATGGCACAGAGTTCTTACATTGTCTGTCGGATCACAGTATTCTGCAGGGTATTATTCTCATGGCACAGAGTTCTTACATTGTCTGTCGGGTCACAGTATTCTGCAGAGTATTATTCTCATGGCACAGAGTTCTTACATTGTCTGTCGGGTCACAGTATTCTGCAGAGTATTATTCTCATGGCACAGTGTTCTTACATTGTCTGTCGGGTCACAGTATTCTGTAGAGTATTATTCTCATGGCACAGTGTTCTTACATTGTCTGTCGGGTCACAGTATTCTGCAGAGTATTATTCTCATGGCACAGAGTTCTTACATTGTCTGTCGGGTCACAGTATTCTGCAGAGTATTATTCTCATGGCACAGAGTTCTTACATTGTCTGTCGGATCACAGTATTCTGCAGGGTATTATTCTCATGGCACAGAGTTCTTACATTGTCTGTCGGGTCACAGTATTCTGCAGAGTATTATTCTCATGGCACAGTGTTCTTACATTGTCTGTCGGGTCACAGTATTCTGCAGAGTATTATTCTCATGGCACAGTGTTCTTACACTGTCTGTCGGGTCACAGTATTCTGCAGGGTATTATTCTCATGGCACGGTGTTCTTACATTGTCTGTCGGGTCACAGTATTCTGAAGAACATGGTTTCTTTGACACTGTACTCTGAAGCCACTGCGTCTCTTCTCACAGTATTCTGAGAGCCATTGATTACCCCGGCACAGTATTCTGGATTCCCTTGTCCTGCTGACCCAGTATTGTGAGACACATTGTTTTTCGTGGCACAGTATCCTGAGAGTCTCTTGATTAGCTTCTCAACATGTTCTGGGGGGCGTGGTTTCCCCTTGAGAGCAGTTTTAGTGTGCTCCATTATTTCTTTATGCTCAGTATTCAGAGAGCTGTGATTATCAATAGTGCTCTATTGTACAGAGTGTTATTTCTCTTGGCACTGTATTCCCACTGGTCTTTTTTCCTGCCGGCACCGTATTATGAGAGGCATTGTTTTTTTCTTGGCCAGGATTATGGCGGAGTACTCCGATTACTTCCTGATTATCTTATCAATGGATTCTGAAGGATGTTGTTTCCATTTGAGGGAGCATTGACTTCGCACTCTGTCTCTCTGCACAGTATTCACAAATACACTGATAACAGTAATACACTATTCTACAGCGTATTATTTATCATGGCACAGTATTGTTGAACTGTCTGTCGGGTCGCAGTATTCTGAAGGACATTGTTTTCCTGACACTGTACTCCGAAGTCATTGCTTCTCTTCCCCTAGTATTCTGTAGGCCGTAGATTCCCTGGGCACAGTATTCTGACTTTTGACCAGTATTTTGTCTGGCATTTTCGCTGAGGGTGTAGTGGGGTACACTTAAAGGTAATCCCCCCTCCCTGAGGCTGCTGTGCTACTCACTGAGAGGTAATCCCCCCTCTCTGAGGTGGCTGTGGTAAACACTGAAGGGTAATCCCTCAGTCTCTGAGGTGGCTGTGGTACACACTAAGAGGTAATTCCCCCTCTCTGAGGTGGCTGTGGTACACACTGAGAGGTAATTCCCCCTCTCTGAGGTGGCTGTGGTACACACTGAGAGGTAATTCCCCCTCTCTGAGGTGGCTGTGGTACACACTGAGAGGGAATCCCTCCCCCTCTTAGGTGGCTGTGGTACACACTGAGGGGTAATCCCTCAGTCTCTGAGGTGGCTGTGGTACACTCTGAGGGGTAATCCCCCCTCTCTGAGGTGGCTGTGGTACACACTGAGAGGTAATCCCCCCTCTCTGAGGTGGCTGTGGTACACACTGAGGGATAATCCCTCAGTCTCTGAGGTGGCTGAGGTACACACTGAGGGGTAATCCCCCCTCTCTGAGGTGGCTGTGGTACACACTGAGGGGTAATCCCTCAGTCTCTGAGGTGGCTGAGGTGCACACTGAGGGGTAATCCCTCAGTCTCTGAGGTGGCTGTGGTACACACTGAGGGGTAATCCCTCAGTCTCTGAGGTGGCTGAGGTGCACACTGAGGGGTAATCCCCCTCTCCGAGGTAGCTGTGGTACACACTGAGGGGTAATCCCCCCTCTCTGAGGTGGCTGTGGTGCACACTGAGAGGTAATCCCCCCTCTCTGAGGTGGCTGTGGTACACACTGAGAGGTAATTCCCCCTATCTGAGGTGGCTGTGGTACACACTGAGAGGTAATACCCCCTCTCTGAGGTGGCTGTGGTACACACTGAGGGGTAATCTCTCCCTCTCTGAGGTGGCTGTGGTACACACTGAGAGGTAATCCCTCCCTCTCTGAGGTGGCTGTGGTTCACACTGAGGGGTAATCCCCCCTCTGAGGTGGTTGTGGTACACACTGAAGGGTAATCCCTCCCTCTCTGAGGTGGTTGTGGTACACACTGAGAGGTAATCCCCCCTCTCTGAGGTGGCTGTGGTACACACTGAAGGGTAATCCCCCCTCTCTGAGGTGGTTGTGGTACTCACTGAGAGGTAATCCCTCCTCTCTGAGGTGGCTGTGGTACTCACTGAGAGGTAATCCCTCCTCTCTGAGGTGGCTGTGGTACTCACTGAGAGGTAATCCCTCAGTCTCTGAGGTGGCTGTGGTACACACTGAGTGGTAATCCCCCCTCTCTGAGGTGGTTGTGGTACACCCTGAGAGGTAATCCCCCTCTCTGAGGTGGTTGTGGTACACACTGAAGGGTAATCCCTCCCTCTCTGAGGTGGCTGTGGTTCACACTGAGGGGTAACCCCCCCCTCTGAGGTGGTTGTGGTACACACTGAAGGGTAATCCCTCCCTCTCTGAGGTGGTTGTGGTACACACTGAGAGGTAATCCCCCCTCTCTGAGGTGGCTGTGGTACACACTGAAGGGTAATCCCCCCTCTCTGAGGTGGCTGTGGTTCACACTGAGGGGTAATCCCTCCCTCTCTGAGGTGGCTGTGGTTCACACTGAGAGGTAATCCCCCCTCTCTGAGGTGGTTGTGGTACACACTGAGAGGTAATCCCTCCTCTCTGAGGTGGCTGTGGTACACACTGAGAGGTAATCCCCCCCTCTCTGAGGTGGCTGTGGTACACACTGAAGGGTAATCCCCCCTCTCTGAGGTGGTTGTGGTACACACTGAGGGGTAATCCCCCCTCTCTGAGGTGGCTGTGGTACACACTGAGAGGTAATCCCCCCTCTCTGAGGTGACTGTGGTACACAATGAGAGGTAATCCCCCTCTCTGAGGTGGTTGTGGTACACACTGAGAGGTAATCCCCCCTCTCTGAGGTGGCTGTGGTACACACTGAAGGGTAATCCCCCCTCTCTGAGGTGGCTGTGGTACTCACTGAGAGGTAACCCCCCCCCCTCTGAGGTGGTTGTGGTACACACTGAATGGTAATCCTCCCTCTCTGAGGTGGTTGTGGTACACACTGAGAGGTAATCCCCCCTCTCTGAGGTGGCTGTGGTACACACTGAAGGGTAATCCCCCCTCTCTGAGGTGGTTGTGGTACTCACTGAGAGGTAATCCCTCCCTCTCTGAGGTGGCTGTGGTTCACACTGAGGGGTAATCCCCCCCTATGAGGTGGTTGTGGTACACACTGAAGGGTAATCCCTCCCTCTCTGAGGTGGTTGTGGTACACACTGAGAGGTAATCCCCCCTCTCTGAGGTGGCTGTGGTACACACTGAAGGGTAATCCCTCCCTCTCTGAGGTGGCTGTGGTTCACACTGAGGGGTAATCCCCCCCTCTGAGGTGGTTGTGGTACACACTGAAGGGTAATCCCTCCCTCTCTGAGGTGGCTGTGGTACACACTGAGAGGTAATCCCCCCTCTCTGAGGTGGCTGTGGTACACACTGAAGGGTAATCCCTCCCTCTCTGAGGTGGCTGTGGTTCACACTGAGGGGTAATCCCCCCCTATGAGGTGGTTGTGGTACACACTGAAGGGTAATCCCTCCCTCTCTGAGGTGGTTGTGGTACACACTGAGAGGTAATCCCCCCTCTCTGAGGTGGCTGTGGTACACACTGAAGGGTAATCCCTCCCTCTCTGAGGTGGCTGTGGTTCACACTGAGGGGTAATCCCCCCCTCTGAGGTGGTTGTGGTACACACTGAAGGGTAATCCCTCCCTCTCTGAGGTGGCTGTGGTACACACTGAGAGGTAATCCCCCCTCTCTGAGGTGGCTGTGGTACACACTGAAGGGTAATCCCTCCCTCTCTGAGGTGGCTGTGGTTCACACTGAGGGGTAATCCCCCCCTCTGAGGTGGTTGTGGTACACACTGAAGGGTAATCCCTCCCTCTCTGAGGTGGCTGTGGTACACACTGAGGGGTAATCTCCCCTCTCTGATGTGGCTGTGGTACACACTGAGAGGTAATCCCCCCTCTCTGAGGGGGCTGTGGTACTCACTGAGGGGTAATCCCCCCTCTCTGAGGTGGCTGTGGTGCACACTGAAGGGTAATCCCTCCCTCTCTGAGGTGGCTGTGGTTCACACTGAGGGGTAATCCCCCCCTCTGAGGTGGTTGTGGTACACACTGAAGGGTAATCCCTCCCTCTCTGAGGTGGTTGTGGTACACACTGAGAGGTAATCCCTCCTCTCTGAGGTGGCTGTGGTACACACTGAGGGGTAATCCCCCCTCTCTGAGGTGGTTGTGATACTCACTGAGAGGTAATCCCTCCTCTCTGAGGTGGCTGAGGTGCACACTGACAGGTAATCCCCCCTCTCTGAGGTGGCTGTGGTACACACTGAAGGGTAATCCCCCCTCTCTGAGGTGGTTGTGGTACTCACTGAGAGGTAATCCCTCCTCTCTGAGGTGGCTGTGGTTCACACTGAGAGGTAATCCCCCCTCTCTGAGGTGGCTGTGGTACACACTGAAGGGTAATCCCCCCTCTCTGAGGTGGTTGTGGTCCACACTGAGGGGTAATCCCCCCTCTCTGAGGTGGTTGTGGTACTCACTGAGAGGTAATCCCTCCTCTCTGAGGTGGCTGTGGTACACACTGAGGGGTAATCCCTCAGTCTTTGAGGTGGCTGAGGTGCACACCGAGGGGTAATCCCCCCACTCTGAGGTGTCTGTGGTACACACTGACAGGTAATCCCCCCTCTCTGAGGTGGCTGTGTTCCACGCTGAGAGGTAATCCCCCCTCTCTGAGGTGGTTGTGGTACACACTGAGGGGTAATCCCCCCTCTCTGAGGTGGCTGTGGTACACACTGAGAGGTAATCCCCCCTCTCTGAGGTGGTTGTGGTAGTCACAGAGGGGTAATACCCCCTCTTTGAGGTGGCTGTGGTACTCCCCGAGTGGAAACCCCCCTCTGAGGTGGTGTGTTCCACTCTGAGAAGCAGCCCCTCCCCCTCCAGCCTCTGGCTCTGTCTTCAGCCCCTTGTTTGGCAGGACTTTGCTTCCTTCCCAGGGTGGCCTTTGCAAAGGTTTGTTTTCCCAAGGATGCTGGCGACTGGAAGGGAAAGTGCTGACGGGCTCCTTGGCACCAGACGTGTGTTTTGGCAGTGTGCCCACTCCCGGACACCAGTCCTGTCCCCTGGCACTGTGCCCACTCCCAGACACACAGCCTGCCTCCTGGCACGAGGCCCTGGCAGCCTGGTCTGAGAGTGACCCTTCCAGGCTCACGTACTCTCGCGAGTGAGTGGCCTGGGAACCCACCTGTGCCCCCCGCCCAGACTGTCCCTCCCTTGTGCCACTCCCAGACACACAGCCTGCCTCCTGGCACGAGGCCCTGGCAGCCTGGTCTGAGAGTGACCCTTCCAGGCTCACCTACTCTCGCGAGTGGCCTGGGAACCCACCTGTGCCCACGCCCAGACTGTCCCTATGCCCTCCCTTGTGCCATACCACCTGCCCTTTCTCACTGCTGCTACCCACCTGTGCTTGTCCCAAAGTCAGTCCTGCTTTTGTCCCTAGAATTTCTGCTGAAGGTCACACAGTGCGTTCGTGTAAAATGGTCATTCCGGGACTGTGCTAGCCCTTCATGCTTGTGGGCACCGTGAGTACACAGTGACTTGACGAGCATCCCCTACAGGCAGGGCTCAAGTCCTAAAAAAAAGAAGTGGGAGGACTAACCTAGTTAGGTAGTATGCAAGTGACATCACGGCTCGCGACATCACGGCGCACGACATCAGGGCGCACGACAGGGCGCACGACATCACGGCGCACGACATCACGGCGCACGACAGGGCGCACAACATGACGGCGCACGACAGGGCGCACAACATGACGGCGCATGACCTCACACATGGCATCACAGGAATTGACATGGTGGGAAGTGGCATCACAAGCCACGACTTTACAGGAAGTGACATCAGACCTTAAGTCCTCTCATATGTTATGGTCTTTTATGAGTATATTTGAGCGCATTTCTCTTATACAGGCAAACCCGCCTGATTTAGGCAGGAGACTCACCCTTTTGTAAACTACACATAAAGTAATGTTTCATTTTGTCAGCGTAAAGCTTCCTCTACCCAGGGTTGGAACAAACTAACTACCTCCAGCCTCCTCAGCCAGGCATAATATTCATATGTAGCACATTCCCACCTAGATGTGATTGCTTTAGCTGCCTGCGCTCTCTGCCTGCGCTCCCTGCCTGCGCTCCCTGCCTGCGCTCTCTGCCTGCGCTCCCTGCCTGCGCTCCCTGCCTGCGCTCTCTGCCTGCGCTCTCTGCCTGCGCTCTCTGCCTGCGCTCGCTGCCTGCGCTCGCTGCCTGCGCTCTCTGCCTGCGCTCGCTGCCTGCGCTCTCTGCCTGCGCCCTCTGCCTGCGCTCTCTGCCTGCGCTCTCTGCCTGCGCTCTCTGCCTGCGCTCTCTGCCTGCGCTCTCTGCCTGCGCTCGCTGCCTGCGCTCTCTGCCTGCGCTCTCTGCCTGCGCTCGCTGCCTGCGCTCTCTGCCTGCGCTCGCTGCCTGCGCTCTCTGCCTGCGCCCTCTGCCTGTGCTTTCTGCCTGCCCTCTCTGCCTGCGCTCTCTGCCTGCGCTCCCTGCCTGCGCTCCCTGCCTGCGCTCGCTGCCTGCGCTCTCTGCCTGCGCTCGCTGCCTGCGCTCTCTGCCTGCGCTCGCTGCCTGCGCTCTCTGCCTGCGCTCTATCTGCCTGCGCTCGCTGCCTGCGCTCTCTGCCTGCGCTCGCTGCCTGCGCTCGCTCCCTGCGCTCTCTGCCTGCGCTCTCTGCCTGCGCTCGCTGCCTGCGCTCTCTGCCTGCGCTCGCTGCCTGCGCTCTCTGCCTGCGCTCGCTGCCTGCGCTCTCTGCCTGCGCTCTCTGCCTGCGCCCTCTGCCTGCGCTCTCTGCCTGCGCTCTCTGCCTGCGCTCCCTGCCTGCGCTCCCTGCCTGCGCTCGCTGCCTGCGCTCTCTGCCTGCGCTCGCTGCCTGCGCTCTCTGCCTGCGCTCTCTGCCTGCACTCTCTGCCTGCGCTCTCTGCCTGCGCTCGCTGCCTGCGCTCTCTGCCTGCACTCGCTGCCTGCGCTCGCTGCCTGCGCTCTCTGCCTGCGCTCGCTGCCTGCGCTCGCTGCCTGCGCTCTCCAGAGGTGAGACCCCTCTCCTATGCAAAGTATTCTTACTCAGCCGTACTAGCCTGCACTCATTTTAGGAGAATGGGCTTGTTTTTCCCCAACAGGCCATGACTCCAAGCAAGAGAGAAAGACAGAGAGGGAAGAAAGGGGAGAGATGAGAAAACAATGATGAAAGTCTAGAAGGGTCTGAAACAGAACCTGCGAGAATAAGCAATGTTAGGGAAGTGAAAGAAAAAGGTTAGAGCAACCTCGGCATTCAGCAATGGCACCCTAAGAAAAAATGTGCATATTTTTTCCCCCAAAAGCCACGCAAAAACTATTCTATGAGGCTATTTCCTCTTTGTATATGTGCTGCAGAAGAGGAAACCACGAGGAGAAATGCATAGATTTCTTCTTGCTTTGCCAGCCTCAGGCAGGCTCACCCGTTTGGTGCAAACCTATATTTACGCGTCTTTGTAAATATGGTTCTGAGTCAGAATACATCGATGGATGCGCAGGCACGCTCTACCACCACCCGTATAATGCCTACCGGGCGCAACGCAATGCAAGGCGGGGCAATGTGTGCACTGTAAATCCCAAAACTGATTTTACGTCAGGGTTGTGTCAGAAAAGTGACTTAACCCTAACGCAAAATCTGGCCTCAACGTATACATTTATTTGTATTTAAACTCTGCCACAAAGAAAGTGGCACCAAGAAGAAAACTGATAGTAAATCCGTTCTGGTTAATTGGCCGCAAAGACTGTATTTTAAAATAGCTTATGGGGTAAGGCACCTGCTGCAGAGATCTGTGTGTTCCATTAATTCTAAGTCAATAATAATTGTAAATAACTCTGGATTGAGGTTAATGCACTTGCTGGAAAGATCTATGTTTTGTCTCGCCTCAGTTTTGACTCAAAGTAGCACAGAGGGTTAATGCAAAGCACATCATGTCACAGGCAAATGACAGATTTTATTTTATGTATCGAGGTAAGAGGATTACAAAGTCAAAGTCAAAAGTTTTTATTTGTAGAGGTACTCATCAGAGGACCACAAATATACATTTACAACATTCAAAAGGAAAATAAAACATAACTTCACATATCAATCAATATAATTTTAAAAAAGTTTTGAAAAATTTATAAAAATTATAGCAAACAACTTCATTTGGAGGCTGTTTACACAGATCCATTAATTCACTCACTCGAGTAATTCTGCAAGATCGATAAATGGGAGCGAGGTATCTTTTCCGAGCAGTAGTTACCGTGGAACTGGGGCATACATACAACAGATGCTCTAAGGTTTGGTCTCCCCCCTCACACAAGGGACAAATCGAGGATCCCCCTGGCTGCCATTTTACGGTATAAGATAATACAGGTAAAATACCCAGTCTTAACAAAGTTATCATCCTCCTTGGGCCGTGTGGCAATGAAAACCCAATATATAGTCGTTTTTGTTTATATTCCAGGGAGTTTACATAAGATTTGTACATTGGCAGTTTTTTACAATGTTGGTAGTCTAGTTGATAGCTTAGCTTCGGGGTGAAGCATTTTAAGAAAAGTTTCATTTGAGCGTTTGACCAGCCTTTCAGCATTTCCGGGGTAATCTCTGCCATTTGTAAAATAATTTTCATATTTTTTGAAAAAGTTTGATTTTTAGATGCATCCTCCAACATTTCCTGGCCCAGCAGATATCTTAATGTCCCTTCTTCTGCATGGAGTAGATTGTAACTCCATCTTATTACATTTGCTACCGCCGTGGCATATGAGCTCGTGATCGAAAGTTCCATACGTAGTGCTTGGACTGGTGTAGAGTCGGAAACTTTCATTATCCTTTTTAGAATTTTTCCCTCCTTACGATCCATGTAGGACCACTGTGCCATTGGAATGTATTCTGTTGCGTATGACAAAACAGGGGGAATTTTTGTTTTATATATTTTTATTAAAGAGGAGAAATGCCGATTCCCAGTTGTCCGATATAGCCTTAGGAGGGCCTCAGTATGCACCTCAGACTTCCTCTTCAGATTTTCTATATGGCTTTGATTAGAGTTATTTTTTGTGAGGATCCTGCCTAAGTATGGATATTCGTTGACTGTTTCTATCTCCTTTCCGCCTATACTCCATCTATATTTAACAATAGATTTCTTCTTTGAGAAAACCACAATTTTTGTTTTGTTTAAATTGGGAACTAAGAAGTTAGTTTTAGAGTAGTCATGGAGGATGTCCAAAGATTGTTGCAGACCATAAGGAGTAAGAGGATTACTGATTTGACCACAGAGATCCTTTTGTTACTTGCAGTTGCATTGTAAACCTTTTAATATCGCACAGTGAGCTATGGAAGGTGGTGTGTGACTTCACCACCTTGTAATCCCCACTGTTTTATGCAACACATCCTGTTCATTGATTTACAAATGCGTATGATGTGTTGCAAATGTAATATGTAAGTGTGGTGTAAAGCGTTCTGACACCCTGCAGTAGGATGAGTAGCGCTATTCAGGAAAACATAGTGGTACTTAAATTACTTCAACGCCTCCTCTGGGGTAGTCAGCGCTATATAAAGTACATTTATTTTGTGTGAATCCTGGGAAAGACCAAGACATCGGACATTCTTACGGTGAATACATATCAGCCGCCTCTCTTAACCCCTTAGCTGCGGCAGCTATTCCGCCGCAGTGCTAAGGGGGAGGGGGGCCGCGCGGCGCTTGCGTACTAGTGATGGAACCGCTCCGTCATGGCCCTCGGGTGAGCTGTGCTTATGACGGAACGGTTCCGTCACGGCCCCGCCCGCCTAATAGAACGCTCAGCGCAGGCGCAGAATTCGCACCACCCAGGCGCGGCGAGCGGACCGTGATGGAACCGTTCCGTCACCAGCACAGCCCACCCGAGGCTCGTGACGGAACGGTTCCGTCACGGGCACGCAAGGGGTTAAGTATGTGTGAAGTGCTAACAAGGTGTGAGCCTTTGTTTCCCCGCTGCTTCATTTGCTTCGGGTGTGAGGCTCCTGACAGCTCCCAGCCAGGAGACCCAAACAAACCCCTCAGATTCGGTCTTTGTTATGTGCCCAGCAGGAGTCTGGAATAAGAAGCCCCCTCCCCACCCCCCCTGCATGTTGTTGAGGATCGAACAGACAATGTGTCCCGGCGTTTGACATTTACACTGGGACGAATTACGCACAATATTCTATGAGCCCAACTTCTTGGCAGGGTGTACGGCGTCCACCGTGTCAAAATAGTGGGTGGACGCCGTCCACCCGCGTGTACCCCCGACGTGAGCCCTGCCTACAGGGCCCTCAGAGACCACCGCCCTGCATGCAGCCAGGCCAGCGCCAGATTGGAAATCTAATACTGAAAACATTAAAAGACCCGAACCAGACCTCTCCATCAACGGTAGTGAGACAAAATATCGATATACAATAATATCGATGTTTTAATTTCGATGGTATAGAATATCGATGTCCAAAATATCGACAGACAGAATATCGTTTTTTTTAAGGTATGTATGTTACTAATATCGAAAATATCGAAATTCACTAATATCGAAATTTTGTTTAGTGTTATGTATTTTATTATTTTCTTTATATGTTTGTTAAATATGTTTTGTAATGTATGTTTGAAAATTAGTAAATTTGTTTACATTTTGCGTTTTAGTATCCGAGCGGGTTGTGGGTTTATAGGGGAATAGGGTGGGAAGTAATTTAATAATAATTAATTGATTCATATATTTTAGAAAATATTTTTTATTAATAATGAATTGGTAATTAATTAATATTAATTAGTTAATTAATTAATATATTTTAGTAAATATTTTTAATTAATAATTAATTGGTAATTAATTTATATTAATTAGTTAATTACATTAATTAGAGCTAATGTTATAATATATATACATTTTTGTTATTGTTAATTAATTAATTGGTAATTAAATAATATTAATTAGTAAATTAAATTAATTAGAGTTAATGTGCTAATATATTTAATTTATTGTTATTGTTAATTAATAATTAATTGGTAATTAAATATTATTAATAATGTAATTAAATTAATTAGAGTTAATGTGCTAATATATTTAATGTTTTTGTTATTGTTAATTAATAATTAATTGGTAATTAATAATTATTAAGTGATTACATGATGTGATTTATTTATGTGTAGTGGGTTGTGTGTTTATAGGGGGATAGGGTGTGATATAATTAAATTTAATTAATTAAAGAGATTGTATTTATTTGTTGGTATTTATGGTTAATTAATTAGTCATTAATATGTGTTAATTAGTTCATTTATAATTACATCAATTTAGTAATATTAATTGTTATTAATTGATTAATAGAAATGTATATTAATTTTGTTTTTTTGTATGTG
The DNA here is from genome assembly GCF_964261635.1 of Lissotriton helveticus. Taxonomy (NCBI): domain Eukaryota; kingdom Metazoa; phylum Chordata; class Amphibia; order Caudata; family Salamandridae; genus Lissotriton; species Lissotriton helveticus. Next base: position 110,991,461 of record NC_136064.1, read on the forward strand.
TAGTGTGTTGTGTGTTAAAGGAGGAGTAGTGTGGGAAGTCATTTTTACCCCCCTGCTATCCAACGGTTTCCCTACTGTTGCACCCTCTGGAGTGGGAATAGTAATTTTAACCCCTACGCTATCCAACGCTTTCCCTACTGTTGCACCCTTTGGAGTGGGAATAGTAATTTTTACCCCTACGCTATCCAACGCTTTCCCTACTGTTGCACCCTTTGGAGTGGGAATAGTCATTTTTACCCCTACGCTATCCAACGCTTTCCCTACTGTTGCACCCTCTGGAGTGGGAATAGTAATTTTTACCCCTACGCTATCCAACGCTTTCCCTACTGTTGCACCCTCTGGAGTGGGAATAGTAATTTTTACCCCTACGCTATCCAACGCTTTCCCTACTGTTGCACCCTCTGGAGTGGGAATAGTAATTTACACCCCTACGCTATCCAACGCTTTTCCTACTGTTGCACCCTGTGGAGTGGGAATAGTAATTTTTACCCCTACGCTATCCAACGCTTTCCCTACTGTTGCACCCTCTGGAGTGGGAATAGTAATTTTTACCCCTACGCTATCCAACGCTTTCCCTACTGTTGCACCCTCTGGAGTGGGAATAGTAATTTTTACCCCTACGCAATCAAACGCTTTCCCTACTGTTGCACCCTCTGGAGTGGGAATAGTAATTTTTACCCCTACGCTATCCAACGCTTTCCCTACTGTTGCACCCTCTGGAGTGGGAATAGTAATTTTTACCCCTACGCTATCCAATGCTTTCCCTACTGTTGCACCCTCTGGAGTGGGAATAGTAATTTAAACCCCTACGCTATCCAACGCTTTCCCTACTGTTGCACCCTCTGGAGTGGGAATAGTAATTTTTACCCCTACGCTATCCAACGCTTTCCCTACTGTTGCACCCTCTGGAGTGGGAATAATAATTTTTACCCCTATGCTATCCAACGCTTTCCCTACTGTTGCACCCTCTGGAGTGGGAATAGTAATTTTTACCCCTACCCCATCCAACGCTTTTCCTACTGTTGCACCCTCTAGAGTGGGAATAGTAATTTTTACCCCTACGCTATCCAACGCTTTCCCTACTGTTGCACCCTCTGGAGTAGGAATAGTAATTTTTACCCCTACGCCATCCAACGCTTTCCCTACTGTTGCACCCTCTGGAGTGGGAATAGTAATTTTTACCCCTCCGCAATCCAACGCTTTCCCTACTGTTGCACTCTCTGGAGTGTGAATAGTAATTTTTACCCCTACGCTATCCAACGCTTTCCCTACTGTTGCACCCTCTGGAGTGGGAATCGTAATTTTTACCCCTACGCCATCCAACGCTTTCCCTACTGTTGCACCCTCTGGAGTGGGAATCGTAATTTTTACCCCTACGCTATCCAACGCTTTCCCTACTTTTGCACCCTCTGTAGTGGGAATAGTAAATTTTACACCTACGCTATCCTACTGTTGCAATATGTGGAGTATGTATATATATTAATTTATATGTAGTTTTTCATTTATTTTAAATGCATATGTATTAGTTATAATTTTTTTAATGTTTTAATGTTTTTATTTAATATTTGTAAAATTATATGTCTTTTTAAACTATTTTTACATTATTATTAATACATTTAAAAAAACGATATTTTTACTTTCAATGTTTTTGTACTACGATATTAAATTTTCGATATTTTTGTACTTACTTTTATGAAGATATAACTCCGATATTTTTGACTTCGATATTTTTGTATCGATATTTTTGTAGGTAGATATTCTGTCTGTCGATATTATGTCATAGATTCCCATCAACACCAGAGCTGCACCAACCCTGCTGCCATTCAGAAGCAACTCTCAAAAGACGGGTGCCCCCAAAATAGAAAGCAAGCCCCCGCTTTAAGTACTATCCTGGCACAGATATTCCGATGTGCTGTGTACAATGAAGACGTAGGTCCGTATCTGGAGAGCTCCCAAGTAAGAGGGGAAGTAAAACCATGTGAGAGACCATCAGAAGCCATCAACGTGCCCATCAGAAGCCATCAACATGCCATCATAAGGCGTCAACGTGCCATCATAAGGCGTCAATGTGCCATCATAAGCTGTCAACGTGCCCATCGTAAGGCGTCAACGTGCCATCATAAGGCGTCAACGTGCCATCATAAGCTGTCAACGTGCCATCATAAGGCGTCAACGTGCCATCATAAGCCGTCAACGTGCCATCATAAGGCGTCAACGTGCCATCATAAGCTGTTAACGTGCCCATCATAAGCCGTCAGCGTGCCATCATAAGCCGTCAACGTGCCCATCATAAGCCGTCAACGTGCCCATCATAAGCCGTCAACGTGCCCATCATAAGCCGTCAACGTGCCCATCATAAGCCGTCAACGTGCCATCATAAGCCGTCAACGTGCCCATCATAAGCCGTCAACGTGCCCATCATAAGCAGTCAACGTGCCATCATAAGCCATCAATGTGCCATCATAAGCCGTCAACGTGCCATCATAAGACATCAAAGTAACCATCAGAAGCCATCAATGTGCCTATCATAAGCCGTCAACGTGCCATCAGAAGCCATCCAAGTGACCATCAGAAGCCATTAAAGTGACCCTCAGAAGCCTTCAAAGTGACCATCGGAAGCCATCAAAGTCGAGGAGCCTCCCTCAATCAGTCGCACCATCATTTCTAGGACAATTCGAGTCTGAAAATCCTGAATGAATCGTCTAAATCCCAGATCATTTTGTAAAACCTGGATGCCGGGTCTGTGACCGTTAAAGCTTTCAGCCTTGATAAAGACCACTAAGGCCGAAACGTGTCGACTGCCCTAAATCTGCGATGTACTCGTCTATTTACAGAACCCGCTGTAGCTTTGAAAACAATCCTGGAAGAACAACCCGTTTGTTCCATGAATGTTTGTATCAAACCTAAGACTGTTTACTTTCATGGATGTACGACTGTGTGTGCTCCAGCCCTTTCAGTATTTGAGTCTAGTGGAACCGACATTAAAAAAGTCCCTCCCACACTCCTTTGCTGCAGGCTGTTTGGGGTTGTAGAGGACCACCTGCTACTGCCCCCTGTCTTCTACCTTGAACATGGCTGGTTTATTACTGCCATGGCTGTATCTGGGACGTGCCCCTGTATTGTTATGTTATGTTATGTTACGGGGTATTTGTAGAACGCGTGGCTCCTCCTGAGAGTGTCCCGGCGCGGTCTTGACCCCTGGGCAGAGCCGAAGGAAACATAACAGCAGACATCTCTTCTGCTGTTGAAAGAGCCAGGTTTTTAAGATTCCCTAAAGCTAAGGAGAATCCTGGAGCTAAAGCGCCAGGACGCTCCTTCGCTGGAGCAGCTGTGCGCGATATAAGTTTCCATAACATAACATAACATAACATAACATAAGGAGATCCTGTTCCTGTCTAAGGGAGAGAGGGAGACTGTTCCATAGCTTCGCGGCTGTCACCCGAACGGAGCGTCCCCCCTTACGTGAGCGAAAGGACTTTGGCACGATCGTCAGTTGCTCAGTCGACGACCGCACGGTTCTGGACCGTTTATGGGGCTGAATTTTATTCCTGATGTAGGGGGACCCGATGTTATGAAGGGCCTTAAAAGTCAGCACCAGGGCTTTAAAATTGACCCTTTTTTTCACTGAAAGCCAGTGCAGGGACTTCAAGTGAACGGTCATGTGTGACCTGGGTCCGACCATAAATACGGCCCTTGCCGCCGCATTTTGAACCAACTGACGGCGGCCAAGCAAATAATCTGGAAGACACAAGTACAGCACATCGACGTAGTCCATCCCCATCTCCGTTTTCCTACGTGAGATGGGGAGCAGGTGGAGGAAATTCCTCATCATTTTTAGTGACCCAACACAAGTGCCGGCCACAGATTGGACCTGGGACTTCATGGACATATCGGAGTCTAGTTTCACCCCAAGATGTTTTACGCTGGTGACTGGGCTTACTGGAGGGGACATATTCTGTGGCCACTGCTGCCTCTGTAATAGCACTCCGACGCGGTAGCACCTGTAATTTGGACGTCATTTCCGCCGTTAGTTTGCACAAGTTGATAGGACACATGGCCGGTAATGGCCTGGTCTAGTTTAGTAATGGATTGTGTTGATTCGTGTGAAAGTAAGCGGAGTGTGAGCTTGATGAATGTCCTCGTAGTGTGGTGTGTGTGTGTGGTGTGTGCTGAAAAGCTATGCTGTTTTTGTTAAGTTGCTCTCGGTTGCCTGGTGTCCTAACCTGAGGGTTGTAAGATTGTGTTGGTGTGCAGTGCTGCTGAGTTCACAGCTCTTTACTTGGTGGTGTACTGTGCGTTACATAGCACTACTGTTCTGCCTGCTTTGGTATATTTGGGAAGGGCACGTTATCGGTGTGATTGGACAGGCGTTGTGTCCTGGCTGTTGAAGGCTGGAAAGTTCTGTTGTCAGTGTGGTATGTTGCATTATGTCAACCATACCTCCATATGGAGTGGAATGCTGTGTACCATGGGGTGGGCGTTGTGTTTGATGGTTTGGCAGGGATGTGTAGTGCGTTGTGTTGCAGTGTGTATGCTATGTACCATGGGGTGGGCAATGTGGTGTGGTATCTTTTGTGTGATGGTGTGGCAAGGCATGTGTGGTACAGTGTGTTGCAGTGTGTATGCTGTGTACCATGGGGTGGGCATTGTGGAGTGGTGTCTTGTTTGTGATGGTTTGGCAAGGGATGTGTGGTATGGTGTGTTGCAGTGTGTATACTGTGTACCATGGGGTGGGCATTGTGGTGTGGTATCTTGTGTGTGATGGTTTGGCGAGGGATGTGTGGTATGGTGTGTTGCAGTGTGTATACTGTGTACCATGGGGTGGGCATTGTGGTGTGGTATCTTGTTTGTGATGGTTTGGCAAGGGATGTGTGGTATGGTGTGTTGCAGTGTGTATGCTATGTACCATGGGGTGGGCATTGTGGTGTGGTATCTTGTTTGTGATGGTTTGGCAAGGGATGTGTGGTATGGTGTGTTGCAGTGTGTATGCTATGTACCATGGGGTGGGCATTGTGGTGTGGTATCTTGTTTGTGATGGTTTGGCAAGGGATGTGTGGTATGGTGTGTTGCAGTGTGTATGTTGTGTACCATGGGGTGGGCATTGTGGAGTGGTATCTTGTTTGTGATGGTTTGGCAGGGATGTGTGGTATGGTGTGTTGCAGTGTGTATGCTGTGTACCATGGGGTGGGCATTGTGGAGTGGTATTTTATTTGTGATGGTTTGGCAGGGATGTGTGGTATGGTGTGTTGCAGTGTGTATGCTATGTACCATGGGGTGGGCATTGTGGTGTGGTATCTTGTGTGTGATGGTTTGGCGAGGGATGTGTGGTATGGTGTGTTGCAGTGTGTATGCTATGTACCATGGGGTGGGCATTGTGGTGTGGTATCTTGTGTGTGATGGTGTGGCAAGGCATGTGTGGTACAGTGTGTTGCAGTGTGTATACTGTGTACCATGGGGTGGGCATTGTGGTGTGGTATCTTGTTTGTGATGGTTTGGCAGGGATGTGTGGTATGGTGTGTTGTAGTGTGTATGCTGTGTACCATGGGGTGGGCATTGTGGAGTGGTATCTTGTTTGTGATGGTTTGGCAAGGCATGTGTGGTACAGTGTGTTGCAGTGTGTATGCTATGTACCATGGGGTGGGCATTGTGGTGTGGTATCTTGTGTGTGATGGTGTGGCAAGGCATGTGTGGTACAGTGTGTTGCAGTGTGTATGCTATGTACCATGGGGTGGGCATTGTGGTGTGGTATCTTGTGTGTGATGGTGTGGCAAGGCATGTGTGGTACAGTGTGTTGCAGTGTGTATACTGTGTACCATGGGGTGGGCATTGTGGTGTGGTATCTTGTGTGTGATGGTTTGGCAAGGGATGTGTGGTATGGTGTGTTGCAGTGTGTATACTGTGTACCATGGGGTGGGCATTGTGGAGTGGTATCTTGTTTGTGATGGTTTGGCAAGGGATGTGTGGTATGGTGTGTTGCAGTGTGTATGCTATGTACCATGGGGTGGGCATTGTGGTGTGGTATCTTGTGTGTGATGGTTTGGCGAGGGATGTGTGGTATGGTGTGTTGCAGTGTGTATGCTATGTACCATGGGGTGGGCATTGTGGTGTGGTATCTTGTGTGTGATGGTGTGGCAAGGCATGTGTGGTACAGTGTGTTGCAGTGTGTATGCTGTGTACCATGGGGTGGGCATTGTGGTGTGGTATCTTGTGTGTGATGGTGTGGCAAGGCATGTGTGGTACAGTGTGTTGCAGTGTGTATACTGTGTACCATGGGGTGGGCATTGTGGTGTGGTATCTTGTTTGTGATGGTTTGGCAGGGATGTGTGGTATGGTGTGTTGTAGTGTGTATGCTGTGTACCATGGGGTGGGCATTGTGGAGTGGTATCTTGTTTGTGATGGTTTGGCAAGGCATGTGTGGTACAGTGTGTTGCAGTGTGTATGCTATGTACCATGGGGTGGGCATTGTGGTGTGGTATCTTGTGTGTGATGGTGTGGCAAGGCATGTGTGGTACAGTGTGTTGCAGTGTGTATACTGTGTACCATGGGGTGGGCATTGTGGTGTGGTATCTTGTGTGTGATGGTGTGGCAAGGCATGTGTGGTACAGTGTGTTGCAGTGTGTCTGCTGTGTACCATGGGGTGGACGTTGTGGTGTGGTATCTTGTGTGTGATGGTTTGGCAAGGGTTGTGTGGAACTGTGTGTTGTAGTGTGTATGCTGTGTACCATGGGGTGGGTATTGTGGAGTGGTATCTTGTGTGTGATGGTGTGGCAGGGATGTGTGGTATGGTGTGTTGCAGTGTGTATGCTGTGTACCATGGGGTGGACGTTGTGGTGTGGTATCTTGTGTGTGATGGTTTGGCAGGGATGTGTGGTATGGTGTGTTGCAGTGTGTATGCTGTGTACCATGGGGTGGATGTTGTGGTCTGGTATCTTGTGTGTGATGGTTTGGCAGGGATGTGTGGCACAGTGTGTTGCAGTGTGTATGCTGTGTACCATGGGGTGGACGTTGTGGTGTGGTATCTTGTGTGTGATGGTGTGGCAGGGATGTGTGGTATGGTATGTTGCCGTGTGTATGCTGTGTTCCATGGGGTGGACGTTGTGGTGTGGTATCTTGTGTGTGATGGTGTGCCAAGGGTTGTGTGGAACTGTGTGTTGTAGTGTGTATGCTGTGTACCATGGGGTGGGTGTTGTGGAGTGGTATCTTGTGTGTGATGGTGTGACAGGGATGTGTGGTATGGTGTGTTGCAGTGTGTATGCTGTGTACCATGGGGTGGACATTGTGGTCTGGTATCTTGTGTGTGATGGTTTGGCAAGGAAAGTGTGGTACGGTGTGTTACAGTCTGTATGCTGTGTACCATGGGGTGGGTGTTCGGGAGTGGTATCTTGTTTGTGATGGATTGGCAGGGATGTGTAGTACGGTGTGTTGCAGTGTGTTTGCTGTGTACCATGGGGTGGGTGTTCTGGAGTGGTATCTTGTTTGTGATGGTTTGGCAAGGGATGTGTAGTACGGTGTGTTGCAGTATGTATGCTGTGTTCCATGGGGTGGGTGTTCTGGAGTGGTATCATATTTGTGATGGTTTGGCAATGGTTGTGTGGAACGGTGTGTTGTAGTGTGTATGCTGTGTACCATGGGGTGGGTGTTCTGGAGTGGTATCTTGTTTATGATGGTTTGGCAGGGATGTATGGTATGGTGTGTTGCAGTGTGTATGCTGTGTACCATGGGGTGGGTGTTGTGGTGTGGTATCTTGTTTGTGATGGTTTGGCAAGGGATGTGTGGTACGGTGTGTTGCAGTGTGTATGCTGTGTTCCATGGAGTGGGTGTTGTGGAGTGGTATCTTGTTTGTGATGGTTTGGCAATGGTTGTGTGGAACGGTGTGTTGTAGTGTGTTTGCTGTGTTCCATGGGGTGGGTGTTCTCGAGTGGTATCTTGTTTGTGATGGTTTGGCAAGGGATGTGTGGTACGGTGTGTTGCAGTGTGTATGCTGTGTACCATGGGGTGGACGTGTGGAGTGGTATCTCGTGTGATGGTTTGGCAAGGGGCGTGTGGAACTGTGTGTTGTACTGTGTATGCTGTGTACCATGGGGTAGGTGTTGTGGAGTGGTATATTGTGTGTGATGGTATGGCAAGGGATGTGCGGTGCAGTGTGTTGTAGTGTGTATGCTGTGTACCATGGGGTGGATGTTGTTGAGTGGTATCTTGTTTGTGATGGTTTGGCAAGGGGTGTGTGGAACTGTGTGTTGTAGTGTGTATGCTGTGTACCATGGGGTGGGTGTTGTGGAGTGGTATCTTGTTTGTGATGGTTTGGCAATGGTTGTGTGGAACGGTGTGTTGTAGTGTGTTTGCTGTGTTCCATGGGGTGGGTGTTCTCGAGTGGTATCTTGTTTGTGATGGTTTGGCAAGGGATGTGTGGTACGGTGTGTTGCAGTGTGTATGCTGTGTACCATGGGGTGGACGTGTGGAGTGGTATCTCGTGTGATGGTTTGGCAAGGGGCGTGTGGAACTGTGTGTTGTACTGTGTATGCTGTGTACCATGGGGTAGGTGTTGTGGATTGGTATATTGTGTGTGATGGTATGGCAAGGGATGTGCGGTGCAGTGTGTTGCAGTGTGTATGCTGTGTACCATGGGGTGGATGTTGTTGAGTGGTATCTTGTTTGTGATGGTTTGGCAAGGGGTGTGTGGAACTGTGTGTTGTAGTGTGTATGCTGTGTACCATGGGGTGGGTGTTGTGGAGTGGTATCTTGTTTGTGATGGTTTGGCAATGGTTGTGTGGAACGGTGTGTTGTAGTGTGTTTGCTGTGTTCCATGGGGTGGGTGTTCTCGAGTGGTATCTTGTTTGTGATGGTTTGGCAAGGGATGTGTGGTACGGTGTGTTGCAGTGTGTATGCTGTGTACCATGGGGTGGACGTGTGCAGTGGTATCTCGTGTGATGGTTTGGCAAGGGGCGTGTGGAACTGTGTGTTGTACTGTGTATGCTGTGTACCATGGGGTAGGTGTTGTGGAGTGGTATATTGTGTGTGATGGTATGGCAAGGGATGTGCGGTGCAGTGTGTTGCAGTGTGTATGCTGTGTACCATGGGGTGGATGTTGTTGAGTGGTATCTTGTTTGTGATGGTTTGGCAAGGGGTGTGTGGAACTGTGTGTTGTAGTGTGTATGCTGTGTACCATGGGGTGGGTGTTCTGGAGTGGTATCTTGTGTGTGATGGTTTGGCAAGGGATGTGTGGTGCGGTGTGTTGCAGTGTGTATGCTGTGTACTATGGGGTGGGTGTTGTGGAGTGGTATCTTGTTTGTGATGGTTTGGCAGGGATGTGTAGTACGGTGTGTTGCAGTGTGTATGCTGTGTACCATGGGGTGGGTGTTCTGGAGTGGTATCTTGTTTGTGATGGTTTGGCAGGGATGTGTAGTACGGTGTGTTGCAGTGTGTATGCTGTGTACCATGGGGTGGACGTGTGGAGTGGTATTTTATTTGTGATGGTTTGGCAGGGATGTGTAGTACGGTATGTTGCAGTGTGTATGCTGTGTACCATGGGGTGGGTGTTGTAGAGTGGTATCTTGTTTGTGATGGTTTGGCAGGGATGTGTAGTACGGTGTGTTGCAGTGTGTATGCTGTGTACCATGAGGTGGACGTGTGGAGTGGTATCTTGTGTGTGATGGTTTGGCAAGGGGCGTGTTGAACTGTGTGTTGTACTGTGTATGCTGTGTACCATGGGGTGGGTGTTGTGGAGTGGCATCTTGTGTGTGATGGTTTGACAGGGATGTGTAGTACGATGTGGGACAGTGTGTATGCTGTGTACCATGGGGTGGACGTTGTGGTCTGGTATCTTGTGTGTGATGGTTTGGCAGGGATGTGTGGTACAGTGAGTTGTAGTGTGTATCTGTTGTGCTTTACGATGACAAGGAATGGGTACAAGACATGGTGTAGTGCTGTGTGGTATATTACACTGTATTGTGTACCTCACGCTATGTTATGGAATGGTATGGTGCTGTGTAGTGTGCTGTGGGATGATAGGTTTGGTGTTGTATCTGGTGTGATGTGCTATTCAAGGCATGCATGCCATGGTACGTTGTGGTGTGCTATGTTATGCTCTGTATTGATTGTAATGTATGCTATGTTATGCGGTGGGTGGCGCTAAGCAGTATTGGATGCTATGTAATGGATCTTACAATGTGTTATGTCGTGCCACAGGATGGTATGTATGATATTATATTGTATATTGTGGTGTTTATACTATAAATTCTGTGGTATGTTATATTATTTCATGTCATTCATCCTGTATCATGGGATGGTGCCGGTGTGTTGTGTTATGTTATAAATGTCCTTAATACTATGCCATGGATTGATGTTATATGGTTTGTTATGTTATATTTTGCCATTTATACTATATCATGGAACGGTGCCAGTGTGGTTTGCGTTATGTCATTTATACTTTAGCATAGGCTGGTTCTGTGTGATTTGGTATGTTATATTATGTAATTTATGCTATATCATGGGATGGTGCGGAGTCATATGTTATATTATACTGTGTCGTTTATACTGTATCCTGGGATGGTGCGGTGTCTCATATGTTATGTTATACTGTGTTGTTTATACTGTATCCTGGGATGGTGCGGTATTGTATGTTATGTTATACTTTGTTGTTTATGCTGTATCCTGGGATGCTGCGGTGTCATATGTTATGTTATACTGTGTCATTAATACTATATCATGGGATGGTGCAGTGTTGAATGTTATGTTATACTGTGTCGTTAATACAATATCATGGGATGGTGCGGTATTGTATGTTATGTTATACTGTGTCGTTTATACTGTATCTTGGGATTTTGCGGTGTCTCGTATGTTATATTAGAAGTAAGTAATACTTTATTGTACAGTTAATAAAAACCATTACAAAAACCATCAGCAGTAAAAAAAAGGAAAGTAAAAAATATTTATAGCAGCATAGATGATGGAGTTATTCGATTTAAGCTATGTTACAAAGTGCAGTTTAAAAAATGTTAAAAGGAACGGAGTGTCCGTCTGCCGTTAGGTGCTCGTGTCCTTCTATGGAGAGGGTTTCTTTTGTCAGTCCTGGCCCTCATTCCTGTACAAAGTTAGGTATTGCAGTGCCTATTCCTTTTTGGGAGACTGGCTGACCTTTACCCTGAATGTTCATAACTTTTAGTTATAGTATGTCAGTGTTTTGATTCAGTTTAAGTCTCTGAGCAGTCTTGTTGTTTTGGCACTCACAGTATTGAGGGTGTGTTGTCCATGTCCGTTTGTTCTTTCTTTGTGTTGATTCGGCTTTCTACAGCTCCGAGGTATTTTACCAGTCGGCAAGCCATTTGAACTTCGTCGCCTCTAAAGCAAGCCAGAGTTGCTTGTCTGCACGTCCTGATTCCTTTTTAGGTCGAGCTAGAGTTGCGCATGCGCATGCTGTCTAGCTCGACAACTATTGTTTTCAGTTTCCTGGGAATCTGAGACAGGGTTCGGACACGCGCGCCGATTGCATCTCGTGGGCGCGCCGGCCGTGCACATATCCTATCTCAGATTCCCAGGAAGTCAGCCATGCCGCCATGCCTCTCTCAGTCGCGCGCGCACACATACACACAGCCACACTCACACACACATACACACACGCAGGCAGGCACACACACGCACGCACACACACACTGCATACACACACGCTCACACGCGCACCCCCCCCTTACCTCATCTGCTCTTCACCCAGGCCCCCTCCTGGGACCCGGGACTTCGGCTCCCGCACTTCGCTTTGGGTCCGGGCTCGCTCCTCATAACGAAAGTTATGAATGGAGCATGTTGCGCATGCGTGGGCAGCCCCCGCCCTCCCACGTGCCCGTCTCTGCCTGTCACTCAGCCGCCCCCTGCCTCCTCAGACACCTTACCACGGGGAGACAGATAGAGGAGAGATTTCACTTTCCTTGGCTAATGATTTCATGTTCAAATGCCATTTCTCACATGCTGTTTTCAGGACATATTCGTGTAATCTGAGCCTTTGCATAAACGTGTGAACTGACGTGAAGCTTCTTCAGGCAAAGCAGGTGAATTAATATCGATTTCTCAAATAGCTGTCCCCAAACCCTTAATACGATATTTATTTGTGTTTTCATAACATTTCTGGGACTCGGTGCGGTGCCTCTAGAGCAGTGAGTTGTGCAAGGAAGCAGTTCTCACACGTACTCAGTCAAGAATGTTAGACTTTAACAAACATCTACAATTGGATTTTTTTTATAGCGCTTACAAGCTGATCTGTATTTCGATTTATATAGCGCTTAAAAGCTCACCTGTAATTGGATCTATATAGCGCTTACAAGCTCATCTCTAATTAGATTTATATAGCGCTTACAGGCTGACATGGGCCAGGGGCGACCTTGTTGCCTAAATACCATGTGTTCTCGCATGCCCCATCATTAATGTAATTATTATTCTAGTGTTTCTGGAGCACACACCAGCCTTCCAGGGCAATGAGGTACTTACTATCTGTGGACCAGCCAGGGCGGTGCATCTTCGTGGCAAGTATCCTTTTGATTGTTCTGCAGGAGCAGTTACAAACCTGAAGGAGGGACTGGTAGAATCTTCCCTGGGTGATCTGGCTAACTAAAGGGGATCCAGTGGATGGTGCATCCACCGCAGGGATCTGTGTTTTGTGTCAAAAGCAAGCATCCCATTGGGTCTGCTCAGCCAATCATCTCTACCGTCTCCTGCAAGGTTGTTAAACCGTCTCCTCCACTGTAGAGAGTCTGCCGCTGTTTTACGGTCGCTTGTTCTCCTCTGCAACCACTACCTCCTCCGGCACAATTGCCACCATAACAGAGTGTCTGGTTATTGCAACCCTCCTTAACACCTTGACCGCGGCGCCGATTCCGCCCCTGTGGTGGACATTCCAGAACAGGGCGTGGTCGTGACGGAACCGTTCCGTCATCAGCACAGCTCAGCCGTGACTGATGACGGAACGGTTCCGTCACCAGCATCGAAGGTGTTAAAGGGCAGCTCTTGGCATTACAACCTGCAATATTTCTGCCTATGCACACGGCGTTTTCAACATCCTTACTGTGCTTGGTTTCACCATTTATCACTTTAACATTTCTTTCAGACGATATTTTAACTTATTGTAAGACATTCTTAGAGTCAGGTTGAAAGTCTTATCTGCAGGTCGCCACTTCTCTGGTGACACGTGTCATTTACGGCTCCATATAAGCAGCCATCTCTGAGCCCTTCGGTTCGCGCTTCCAGAACGGAGAGATTCACGCAGAGAATAGGTGAGGGCACACGTCCATGCTGTGTTTGTTTAACAGTGACATTTAGGTTTCATTTTTAAACACACTGAAATTCTTCCCTTCGTTTCAAATTACAGACACGAAGAGGCAGAGGAGCCGACATGCCCACTTTCAGTAGCACAGGTGTTTAATTTTGCTCTGACACGCTCCTGCTGGTGCTGAACTTTCCATGCGTTTCAAGCACATTCCCCTAATTCGTATCTCACACACTTTTTTCACAGATTATTCTGGATACATTGTGTGTCTCCGGTAAATTAAGGAACATTAGTTTGTTACCTGCGCATTTTGTCTTCCTTTTGCCTTTCTTGTTTTTAAATGTGAGTGATGTGTGCGTCTATAGCTGACATTTTGCAGAGAAATGTTATGTTTGTGATTCGTACAGCATCCGTAAAAACGTTTATATGAGATCAAAACAGGACCTCGCATGCGAGAAGTGGGAGGCGTCAGGGAGACCACCCTCCCTCACACACCCTCACACACCCTCACCCTCACACCCCCTCACCCTCAACCCCTCACTCTCACACCCTCACACCCTCACCCTCACACCCCCTCACCCACCCTCACACCCCCTCACTCACACACCCTCACCAGCATAGCATAACAAAACATAGCATAGCATAGCATAACAAAAAAAGCATAGGATAGCAAAACAAATCATAGCATAACAAAACAAAGCATAGGATAGCAAAACATAGCATAGCAAAACACAACAAAGCATAGCATAACAAAACACAACAAAACATAGCATAGCATAACAAAACAAACCATACCATAGCATAACATAAAGCATGGCAAAACACAGCATAGTGTAACAAAACATAGCATAACAAAACATAACATAACAAAACAGCATAACATAACAAAACATAGCATAACAAAACATAGCATAACAAAACAGCATAGCAAAACATAGCATAACAAAACATAGCAAAACACAACAAAAAACAGCTTAGCATAACAAAACACAACAAAACAGCATACATAACAAAACATAACATCGCAAAGCATAGCATAGCATAACAAAACACAACAAAACATAGCATAGATTAACAAAACACAACATAGCATAGCATAACAAAACAAAGCTTAGCATAACAAAACAGCATAACATAGCATAGCATAGCATAACAAAACATAGCATAGCAAAACAAAGCATAGCATAATAAAACACAACAAAAGATAGCATAGCATAACAAAGCATAGCATAGCAAAACACAGCAAAACATAGCATAGCATAACAAAACACAACAAAACATAGCATAGCATAACTAAACAAAGCATAGGATAGCATATCTAAACATAGCATAGCAAAACAAAGCATAGCATAGGATATCAAAACAAAACATAGCATAGCATAACAAAACATAGCATATCATAACCAAACATAGCATAACAAAACACAAAATAGCATAACAAAACACAACACATAGCATAACAAAACATAGCAAAACACAACAAAACATAGCATAGCTTAACAAAACACAACACAACATAGCATAGCAAAACAAAACATATAAAAGCATAGCAAAACAAAACATATAAAAGCATAGCAAAACATAGCATAGCATACCAAACACAACAAAACATAGCATAGCATAAGAAAGCATAGCATAGCAAACCATAGCATAGCATAACAACACAAAACATAGGATAGCAAACAAAACATAGGATAGCAAAACATAGCATAGCATACAGCATCACTCAGCACCACCACAGCATCACTCAGGGGCACCACAACATCACTATGCGCTACCACAGCATCACTGAACGCCACAGCATCACTCGTCGCCACCACAACACCACTCAGCGCCACCACAGCATCAATCTGTGCAACCATTCAACAACTGGTTCAAATATGTTCTCTCAATGTTTCAAGCTTTATTACAAATGTCACAAAAAGATGCTAATATTTCACTTCTGTTCTTGGATTTTTGTCACAATAAAATACACTAACATAATCTTCACAAAAGTTATTTACAAAACTTTAAGCTATTGCCATTATAAATTACAATAACTTTTATTTAAGTATTAATTATTATAAAAATTAAAAGCCATTGTTATTTGTAATATCAATACATGGAAGTCACGTAAATACAACACATATTGCATTACAAATGCTATAGGTGTCACATTTCCAAAAATTATAACTATTGGCACTGTAAATGACAAAGCTATTAATTTCGCTATTTTCAAAAACAAAACATAAATAAAATATTTATCATTTACCCTACCAATAGCTCAAACTTTCCTATTGCGAGACCTATTGCATTGCAAATGCTTGTTTTATGAGTAGGGGTCTCAGTAGGTTCCTGCGGTCTTGCTGCAGCTCTTTACAGATGGTAATGAGATGTACGATGTTTTCCTCATGGGTTCCACACAGGCGACAGTTTGCTGGTTTTGGGGGTCGTAGCCAAGGGGTCATATGGTCCGCTGAGGGTAATACTCCTAATCGTAATTTTTGGAATGATTCTTTTGTTTTTTTGGTGAAGCTGGTCAGAAGATATGCCTGTGGTGTGAGTTTGTTGTAGGTTTGTACTGTCAGCCAGCCATGTGCTCGCTCCGTTAGTGAGGCTTTGTCTTGTAGGAGGGATTCTTTCCTAACAGTATTGTTTGCAGCTTTTTTTAAACCTGCCAGGCTCCCTTGCAGATCCCATAGTTGTCTCGCCCCCAGTTGTTTTATTGCATCGTCCAGAAAGAGTCTTGCTGGGCCGTTGTCTTTGCTTTGTAGATCTTTCCAGAGGAGTGCGTTGAGGGAGTTTGCTTCCCCTCTGCTTATTTTGTGCCAGGTCTTAAGGTATGCTCCCCTGCGAGCAAGCTCTTCCTTAACCTGCCCAAATTCGAGTCGGATCTGCGCCGGAGAAGTGTATCTCCGGAGACCAAACATCATCCGCATTGCTCTTGTAATTACTCCTTCTAAGGTTCCGGTATCCCTGCCTCTCAATGCTTCGCTACCATATGTAATGGATGGTATCAGTTTGGCTTGGATCAGTTTTAGGAGTGGGGTAAAGCTTGGGCCTATGATCTTATTTTTCAAGTTCCTTAGAGATACAGCTGTCATTAAGCCTCTCTTTTTTATCTCCTCACATTGCGGTTTGAAGCTCCCCCTATGGTCAATAGTCACTCCCAAGTAACGATATTTGTTTGTGACTTCCAATATATTTTTATCCAGGTTCCAACTGAATGTTGGCTTCTTCTTGCGATAGTATGTTATATTATACTGTGTCGTTTATACAGTATCCTGGTATGGTGCGGTGTCATATGTTATGTTATACTGTGTTGTTTATACAGTATCATGGGATGGTGCAGTATTGTATGTTATAATATACTGTGTCCTTTATACTATAACATGGGATGGTGCGGTGTCGTATGTTATGTTATACTATGTAGTTTATACTGTATCCTGGAATGGTGCAGTGTTGTATGTTATGTTATACTGTGTTGTTTATACTGTAACATGGGATGGTGCGGTGTCGTATGTTGTGTTATACTGTTTCGTTTATACTATATCTTCTGATGGTGCGGTGTCGTGTGTTGTGTTATACTGTGTCGTTTATACAGTATCCTGGAATGGTGCGGTGTCGTATGTTGTGTTATACTGTTTCGTTTATACTATATCTTCTGATGGTGCTGTGTTGTATGTTATGTTATACTGTGTCGTTTATACAGTATCCTGGAATGGTGCGGTGTCGTATGTTATGTTATACTGTTTCGTTTATACTATATCTTCGGATGGTGCTGTGTTGTATGTTATGTTATACTGTGTTGTTTATACTGTATCCTGGTATGGTGTGGTGTCGTATGTTATGTTATACTGTGTCATTTATATATATCATGGGATGGTGCTGTGTTGTACGTTATGTTATACTGTGTCATTTATACTGTATCCTGGAATGGTGCGGTGTCGTATGTTATGTTATACTGTGTCGTTTATACTGTATCCTGGTATGGTGTGGTGTCGTATGTTATGTTATACTGTGTCATTTATACTGTATCCTGGGATGGTGTGGTGTCGTATGTTATGTTATACTGTGTCGTTTATACAGTATCCTGGAATGGTGCGGTGTCGTATGTTATGTTATACTGTTTCGTTTATACTATATCTTCGGATGGTGCTGTGTTGTATGTTATGTTATACTGCGTTGTTTATACTGTATCCTGGGATGGTGCGGTGTCGTATGTTATGTTATACTGTGTCATTTATATATATCATGGGATGGTGCTGTGTTGTACGTTATGTTATACTGTGTCATTTATACTGTATCCTGGAATGGTGCGGTGTCGTATGTTATGTTATACTGTTTCGTTTATACTATATCTTCTGATGGTGCTGTGTTGTACGTTATGTTATACTGTGTCATTTATACTGTATCCTGGAATGGTGCGGTGTCGTATGTTATGTTATACTGTTTCGTTTATACTATATCTTCTGATGGTGCTGTGTTGTACGTTATGTTATACTGTGTCATTTATATATATCATGGGATGGTGCGGTGTCGTATGTTATGTTATACTGTGTCATTTATATATATCATGGGATGGTGCTGTGTTGTACGTTATGTTATACTGTGTCATTTATACTGTATCCTGGAATGGTGCGGTGTCGTATGTTATGTTATACTGTTTCGTTTATACTGTATCCTGGAATGGTGCGGTGTAGTATGTTATGTTATACTGTGTCATTTATATATATCATGGGATGGTGCTGTGTTGTACGTTATGTTATACTGTGTCATTTATATATATCCTGGGATGGTGCGGTGTCGTATGTTATGTTATACTGTTTCGTTTATACTATATTTTCTGATGGTGCTGTGTTGTATGTTATGTTATACTGTGTCGTTTATACTGTATCCTGGAATGGTGCGGTGTCGTATGTTATGTTATACTGTTTCGTTTATACTATATCTTCTGATGGTGCTGTGTTGTACGTTATGTTATACTGTGTCATTTATACTGTATCCTGGAATGGTGCGGTGTCGTATGTTATGTTATACTGTTTCGTTTATACTATATCTTCTGATGGTGCTGTGTTGTATGTTATGTTATACTGCGTTGTTTATGCTGTATCCTGGGATGGTGCGGTGTCGTATGTTATGTTATACTGTGTCATTTATATATATCATGGGATGGTGCTGTGTTGTACGTTATGTTATACTGTGTCATTTATACTGTATCCTGGAATGGTGCGGTGTCGTATGTTATGTTATACTGTTTCGTTTATACTGTATCCTGGAATGGTGCGGTGTAGTATGTTATGTTATACTGTGTCATTTATATATATCATGGGATGGTGCTGTGTTGTACGTTATGTTATACTGTGTCATTTATACTGTATCCTGGGATGGTGCGGTGTCGTATGTTATGTTATACTGTGTCATTTATATATATCATGGGATGGTGCTGTGTTGTACGTTATGTTATACTGTGTCATTTATACTGTATCCTGGAATGGTGCGGTGTCGTATGTTATGTTATACTGTTTCGTTTATACTATATTTTCTGATGGTGCTGTGTTGTATGTTATGTTATACTGTGTCGTTTATACTGTATCCTGGAATGGTGTGGTGTCATATGTTATGTTATACTGTGTCGTTTATACTATATCTTCTGATGGTGCGGTGTTATATGTTATGTCATTCTGTGACGCTTCTACTACATCTTGGGATCATGCTGGTTCTTATGGTGCACAATGACAATTTGTGTTGCGTTATCTTGCATAGTGCTTTACTAGTGCATGGTTTGTAATGTATGGTTTGTCGTGCTGTAGCGTGTTATATTGTGCTGTGGCACTGAATACTATGGTATGTATGGCATGGTATCCTATGTCCTACTGAGCTCTGACATGGGAGCTCTGACATGGGAGCACTGTAAGTTGTGGTGTAGTCGGGTGTATGCTATTCAGTGGTGTAAACCCTTTAGATGCTGCTGTGCCATGCATTGAGTCTATGTAATGTTATTCTGAGGCGTGGCGTGGCACATATGGTATTTTGTGCTGTGCCATAGGTGTATGTTGTGGTATGCTGTGGTGTAGTGTATTGTTTTGTGCCATGCTGTGGCCTGGCCTGGCACGTATAATATGTTGTGCTGTGCAATGGTTGTATGTGATAGTATGGTGTGTTATAGTGGGTTGTTTTGTGCTGTGGTTTGCATTGGGTGAATAGTGTGTTGCAGTGTAGTATTGCATGTCTGCTGTGCCCATCCATGGAGTGTATGTTATGCTATGGTATGTTGTGTTGTAGTGTGCTATTTTATACTGTGCTGTGTCTTGACATGGGGTGAATGGTAGGTTGTGCTGTGCCATGATAGTTTGTGATGGTGTGTTGTGGTGTATTGTTATTTTCTGCTGTGGTTTGCATTGGGTGGTTGGTGTGTTTCAGTGTAGTATTGTATGTTGTGCGGTGCCCTGCCAAGGTGTGTATCAATCAATCAGGGAATTATAAGCGCGCTACTCAACCGTGAGGGTCTCATGGCGCTGGGGGGGGATGGGGGAGCCGCTCCGGTCGAAGAGCCAGGTCTTGAGGGTCTTCCTGAAGATGTGCAGGGTGGGGGCGCGTCTGATGTTGATCGGTAGCTCGTTCCAGGTCTTGGCCGAGATGTAGGAGAAGGTTCTTCCACCCTTTCTTGCTCTGCGGATGCGCGGGGGTTCGGCGAGGGCGGCGGATCAGAGGTTCCTCTTGGGTACGTGGAAGGCGATTCTGTCATTGAGATATTGGAGTCCAGTGTTGTGGAGGCATTTGTGGGCGTGGGTGAGTATCTTGAAGGTTACTCTCTTCTCAACGGGGAGCCAGTGGAGGTTACGCAGGTGCCGGGTGATGTGTTCATGTCGACGAGTCTGGCTGCTGTGTTATGTTATGTTATGTTATGTTAAAAAAAATTATATAGCGCAACTAACACCTGAAGGTTTCTTGGCGCTTGTGCTGAGGGAGCGGAGAAAAAGTGAGGGGACAAGACTAATTATAGGCCTCGGTAAACAAAAAGGTTTTAAGGAGGGATCTGAACCTAGTGTAAGGGGAAGACAGCCTTAGAGGGAGGGGAAGGGCATTCCAGAAAGAAGGAGCTAAAAATGAGAACCTAAGGCCACCGTGTTTCTTCCTCTTAAATCTTGGGACTGACAGTAGAGCCAGCTGAGACGAGCGAAGGCTACGTGAGGGGACATAGGGGTGAAGGAGAGAAGAAATGAAAGAAGGGCCTCCACCTGCAAGGGATTTGAAGATTATACAACCCATTTTAAACTTGCAGCGCGCAGTGACCGGAAGCCAATGAAGACTTTTTAAAAGAGGGCGAACATGTTGATGTCTGGGTTGGCGGAAAATAAGGCGGGCGGCTTGATTTTGGATCTGCTGGAGTCTTTTGGCTTGGTAGTCAGGGATACCTACGTAGATCGCGTTTGCGTAGTCAATTCTTGAGATGACTAGCGCTAACAGAGCCAGGGTGAGGGCCTCGGTGGTAAGGAGGCGGGAGATTTCACGGATCTTCCTGAGCTGAAAGTGGCTAGAAGACACTACCGCGCTAATCTGGGGTTTCATTGAAAGGTTGCTGCTGATGATAACCCCCAAACTTTTAGCTGAATTCACTGGGCAAGGGGGACTGCCCAGACTTGCCGGCCAGAAAGATGATTGCCAGGAGTTAGAGGGTCCCCCGACAAGAACCAGCTCGGTCTTGTCGGGGTTGAGCTTAAAATGATTTGAGCTCATCCAGTCACTAATGAAACAGAGGGTAGTTTGAAAAGTAGAGATTGATTGATCCGAGGGGTCGATGGTGAAGACCAGTTGAATGTCATCCGCGTAATTAAACGCGGTGACATTCAACCTTCGGAGGGAGCGGATCAAGGGAGCGGATCAAGGGAGCCAAGTATAAGTTAAAAAGGAGTGGGGACAGAGAGGAACCCTGCGGGACGCCGCAAGTCAGCCCAACCTGGTCTGCTGAGAACTGGGACAGTCTGACTGCTTGTTGGCAGTTAGACAGGAAAGAGTGAACCCAGTCAAGAGCGGTGCCCTGGATGCCGGCCTCTCTGACACGGTCGACAAGGATGCCATGGTCGACCGTGTCAAAGGCGGCCGACAAATCCAGAAGCACCAGGGCCTGACAGATGTTAGTGTCGGCCCCTCTACGCAGTTCCTCCATAACAGAGAGTATGACTGCCTCTGTGGAGTGCGCAGGTCTGAACCCAGCTTGCTGGGAGTCCAGAAAACAAGATTCCTCAATAAAAGAGCTGAGGGTGTTGGTAACATGTGACTCCAGTACCTTACTGAGGAAAGGAAGGAGAGATATGGGGCGAAAGTTGCTCATAATCGAAGGGTCTGCCGAGGGTTTCTTTAGAATGGCCACCACCTCTGCCTACTTAAATGAGCAAGGGACCTCACCCATGGCAAGAGAGTTGTTCAAAAGGGCCAGGGGGGGTTCGGGGCAGGCAGTGTAGGCTTCGCGGATAACTGTAGAGGGGCAACAGTCGCTGGGTGAACCAGAGGAGACTTTGCGTAGGAGGGCAAGAAAGCCTTCCTTCGAGATGAGGTGAATCTGGGTTACGGTGTGGGATTCTGGTAAGGGACAATGAACAACAGGTTGAGGGAGGGTAAGGGAGGCTTGAGTGGGGATACTGTTTTTAATCTTAATTATTTTGTTTTTTTTTTTTTTTTTTTTTTTTTTTTTATTTTTCAAAGGCAGAGGAAGAACAAAATACAAAGATGGAGCAAGGTACAGTAATAACAGAAATAAGACAAAACTAATAAGGCAATAAACAGCAGTAACAAAATTCGAAACAAAATTCAAACCAATACAATTCACAATACTGTCACTTTGGATTATAAACATAATTAAATTAAATCCAATTATCAATGGGAAGCCATAGCTTCCTAGCAAATTGCTTTTTTTTTCCGTCCTTTCAATTTATAAACTGCATTATCCATTCGGTAAATATCTAATAGTTTACCTAACCATTGTTCAAATGAAGGTGGATCAGCGTCTAGCCATCTTGAAGTTATACAAAAGCGGTAGATGGACATTCCAATAAAAAGAAAATACTCTTGATCAACGGATTAATTATTTTGTTGATGAAGAATTGGTTGAGAGAGTCACAAAGTGACTGGGAAGGGAGAGGTGCAATAGTAACTCTTTCAGGGTTGGATAGCTCCTCGACTATTGAGAAGATGTCCTTAGATTTATTGTCTGAGTCCAGGATTTTATTGGAGAAGTACAGAGTCTTGGCTGAGGAGATGGCTAGCTTATACTCTTTGAGCAGGGTGGAGAATGTCAATTTGGTATCAGGAGAGTAGCCCCGGCGCCATCGTCTTTCGGCCTGCCCGAGTTTCAAAGCTTTGAGATCCTCAGTGAACCACCTTTGGGCGTCATGGCGGCGCCTGGCTCTGACCAGTTTTAGAGGTGCCACGGAGTCGGAGGCAGAAGTGAGCCAGCAGGTCAAGCCCTGGGCTTGAGAGTCAATAGATCCAGTGCTGGGGGGGACAGATGTGCTAAGAAGGGAGGTGAATTTGCTCAGGTCCGCCCTGTTCCAGTTACGAGCGGAAAAATTGGTTTCTAAGACATTAATAACAGGGGGAGGCATAGCTAGAGTGAAAGTGATCATGGAATGATCTGACCAGAGACAAGGAAGGATAAGGGGGGTAGAAATGTCCAGACAAGAGGTCCAAACCTGGTCCAGGATATGGCCCTTAATGTGGGTGGGTGAATGTATGTGCTGAGAACAGTTCAGACCCAACATGAGATCAGAAAAGGCAAAAGAACATGGGGTTTCATGAGCGTCGGAGGGCCAATAGTTAAAGTCGCTCGGCATGGGGTGGGTGGTGTGTTGTGGGGTGGCTCGGGATGGGCTGGGTGGTGTGTTGTGGGGTGGCTCGGGATGGGGTGGGTGGTGTGTTGTGCCGTGGCTCGGGATGGGGTGGGTGGTGTGTTGTGCCGTGGCTTGGCATGGGGTGGGTGGTGTGTTGTGCCGTGGCTTGGCATGGGGTGGGTGGTGTATTGTGCCCTGCCATGGGCGCACGTTAGCTGTCCTGCAGTGTGTACGTGTGGCCCCCTCCCCCTGGCCTCTCAGGGGCGTGTGTGGAGTGCAGTGGCCCCCTCACCTCCCTGGAGCCCCTCCCCCCCAAGGTCTCCCTGGCAACCCCCGGGCCCTCTCTGGCGCGCAGTGACGCGGGTGGCACAAAGGGCGCTGGGGGTGTGTCTCTCCATTGAGGGGCTCGGCGGTAATGAACTCTGCTCGGAAGCCGGGGTTCAGGGGGGAGAAGGGGGGGCTCAGGGCAGACTTTGCGCTCTGGGGCGGGGGGCGTGTGATGCTCGTGCCGCCCTCCTCGTTCTCCACTCACTAGCCCTGGCCACCTAAAGTGACAGTGGCTCCCATGAGTGCCCCCCCTCCCCCGCCCCCTGTGCTCTTAGCGCCTCGACAGGGCCATAAAGGCGCTATAATGCAATTCCAGTGCCTGGGCGGGGTACATGGTTCTCCTCCTTCAAAGACACTTCCAAAGTTAATTCACACCCTCTCTATTAACTGAAGGAAGACCTTTTAGTATAGAAAATTTCTATTCTCCATGACTATGGGAGTGCCTTCCCAGTGTGTTCTGCCATTGATTGCAGTATTACCCTTCTAACTGTGTTTGGTACTCGTTTGTAACCTGCACACGTCACTTTTCTCTTGTAACACACTCTTTGCTCCTCTGACATTTTGTTTGCTTTTGATACTTGCACAAGTGCCACCATTGCCTACGTAACGTTTGCTCTTGTGTTTGAGTGTCCTCCATTTATTGCAGTATTTTACCTCTACTGGTACTTTGTAGGCTTTTGTAACCTGCACACTTGTCACTTTTTCCTCCTGTGATGCACCGTTTGCTCCTCTTGTGTTTTGTTTGCTCACAATTGTCACTTTTGCATCATATAATTTAATGTTTGCTTTTGTAATTTGTTCACTTGTAATGTTCTCTTGTGTCCGTTCTGTTCCTATTATGAAGCGCTGACACCTTCGGGTAAAGTCCGCGCGAGAGAAAAACGCATCAAATAAAATAAAATAAATAAATAAAGTCGGAACATTAACCTAATGCCAGTCTCTAGGGCTGTAAATCATGTTTATAGGGCGGTGGGGGTTGGGGGGGATGGCTAAGTTATTGGGGCTGTTCTAGTGGCGTTCGGTACATTGTAAGGCACAGGAATGGGCTGTAGGAGTCCTTCGTAGGGGGGGGGGGGGGGGGGCACTGCTGTACACACCCCCCGAGAGTCCGAGGAAAGCCCGGCGCCCCCTCCTGTCCTGAACATGTGTACACACAAAGTGCTGGGGAGCTGTGACACTTGACATACAGCCCGCCCCTGTGTGCAGGGGAATGCCAGCCTGTTGGCATCAATAAACATATTTAAGGGGTGTCCTCACCCATAACTTGACCCTTGTCGACCCCCCGCACTGGAGTAAGATGGTTCACACCAGTGGACTCAACCAAAAAGGGGTGGCAAACACCAGCATGCGGCCGAAGGGAGTTAAGTAAATAAATAAATAAATAAAATGAATTACATTGTGCGCGCTGCATCACCATTTGGCGACCCACTACCATCTCTATGCGGATGACACTCAAATCTACCTCAAGGTGTCTTCACCTCATGATCTCTCACTACTCAACTCTACTCTCAACTCCATTCACAACTGGATGTTCGTTCACCAACTCATTCTCAATTCCTCCAAAACTGAATTCCTCCTCCTTTCTACCTCTCTCTCTCGTCCTCCCGTTCAATCCTGGATGGATCGGCTGAATTTACTCAACAATAAACCCATCATTGTCGACTGCGCTAAATCCCTAGGTGTCATACTTGACAAAAGACTCGACCTAATCTCCCACATCAACTCCATTGCCAAGAACACACGATACCAGCTGCGCCTTCTGTGGGGGATTCGTTGGTTCTACCCGGAGAAAGACCTAAAAACCTTGGTACAATCGCTGGTTCTCTCCAGACTGGATTATTGTAATTCTCGTCTGACGGGCCGACCCAAATCCCACCTCTCCCCTCTCAAATCCGTCCTCCACTCAGCAGCTCGCTTCATTACAGGGTCCAAACAAAGCGAGCACATTACTCCTATCCTGTCCTCTCTTCGATGGCTTCCCATCGAGGCAAGATCTATTTACAAAACTGCTTGCATCACCCACAAAGCCTTGCACACTTCCGCCCCTCGCTAACTGGCGAATAAACTGAAATTGTCTGGAGGCTCGAGACCTTCTCACAATGCGAAACGTTTCTGCTTGAACCTCCCTCCGAAAGATCGATGGCGCAATCCTTCGCAGGTAATGCAGTGAGAATCTGAATCTGGAATATGGAAATCGCTCCCTCCATTTCTCCGTACCACCAGCTCCATCCGGATCTTCAAAGCTGACCTCAAATCTCTTCTCTTCCAAAGACACTCTCAGAACTAATACCCTCATTCTCAGTCCCCTCTAGGAAGCTCGCTCTTCATTGTAAATTTGTAAAAAACTAATTCTGTAAATTCCTCACCCTTGCTTGCTGTGTTGATATTGTGTTTGTGTACCTTACCTTTTTAGTCTCCTGTTTATCTTTGTCATGTTCTATTGTGTAACACTTTTCTCATGTCATGTAACTGGTCCTATTGTGAAGCGCTCTGACACCTTCGGGTAATGTCCGTGCTATTTAAAAATGCACAAAATAAAATAAAATAAATAAAAACATCAGCCCATGTGTCCACCAAAACATTTCACAATGGCCTGTTGGGCCCACCGTTCTGGCAACGCTCTCTTGGCGGGATGGCCAGTTCGAGCCAGTGGGCTGTGGCATAGCAGTACTTCAGGCTGGCTTGTGTGCCTCTTATAGCACCGCGTGTTAGCATAGCGTTACTTCAGGCTGGCTTGTGTGCCTCTTATAGCGCCTCGTGTTAGCATAGCGTTACTTATGGGTGGCTTGTGAACCTCTTATTGCGCCTTGTGTTAACATAGCGTTACTTCAGGGTGGCTCGTGAACCTGTTATAGCTTATAGCGCCGCGTGTTAGCATAGCGTTACTTCAGGCTGGCTTGTCTGCCTCTTATAGCGCCGCATGTTAGCATAGCGTTACTTCTGGGTGGCTCGTGAACCTCTTATAGCGCCTTGTGTTAACATAGCGTTACTTCAGGGTGTCATATATAGGTATGAAGTCAACCAGTCAGGAAGCATCGATGGGGGGTCTTGTAGAAAATTTGGGGCAAAAGTTGAGGACAATGATAGACTGTCAACGTACCTTTAAAGGTTTTTTAACCCGCAGGAAAACTGTTTGTCAACTGTCGCATTTCAAGTAACAAAGTCAAAAAACGGGGGGAGGTAAAGGGATATGCTAGGTCCACCCTCCTGTCGCAATAGTAAACCTACAAAATCCGAGATGTCGGATAAGGAATCTAGCAGAGAAAGGGAAGGGATTTTCGCTCAGTCTGAGCCGGAAAATCTGCGAGGAAGGAAAAATATGACATGCTTCACCATAGGGGCCATCTCAACCCGCTGCGGATTGAGGCGTGCTACGACTTGCGATGTTACGTAGGAGCACTATATAGTGAGGAACTATGTGTAGTGCAGTGGTGTTTTGGAGTGGAGTGAGTTAAAAGTATTTAACTAGTGAGCGAAAAAACTTTATTCTGGCTCCAAGTCGGTATGTTAAAAATGAGGTGGGTTTCTAGGAGGCCTAGCTATAATGAGTTAGGGGTCCCTAGTAAACGTCAACATGTTCCGAGCCTCCCCAAAGCTCTTCTTCAGGACAAACACAGGGCCCAGCCCTGTGTGTACCACTCCAAATGTGACCTAAAGTGAGGTAAAGTGAAATCAAGAAATTACGCTGCAACTAATAAGCAGGCGTTAATAATACATACGATAAACATTAGTCACGTAGTATCTGCGAAATAGAAATAAGAACAGTGTTATCAGTGACAGCCCCCCCAAATGGGGCAGGTAAGTATAAAACGCAAACACAAGTTGCTCCTCCATGGTGTTTGCCAAAATGCAGCATTCTCGTGTTTCGCCATGCTAGCTTTCAAGAAAAAACAGACCGCTTGCTATTAATGAAAAACATAACGCTGCGGTTCCAGTGCGTGGTATTAAAAACATGTACTCCTCGTGACAGTACAAAAGACAATACGAACAATACATAACAGAATATTATAAAACACAGAGAATGACATACTCATTACGAAGCAAAATTGTGCTTCATGGTTTTGAGGGTGTGAGGGGGTTTGCCCTCGAACTCTGAAACGGAGAAAAAAGTGTGGTTAATTGTAGGGGTGGGCGGAATATGCATAATCGGCTTACGCAAATCTCCGCAAAACGGTAAAAAATCTCCGCGAACACGCAGAATTTCCGCGAACACGCGGAATTGCTTGTTTGTGATGCTTTTTTACTGTTCGCAATCCCTGTTTGCGTGCTCGGTGGGAAATATCTCGCGAACACGCATTTTGAGAACGCGAAGTCACAGAACGCATAATTTTGGGCACTTCCCGCGGAACGCAAAATTACCCAAATTCCACAAATTCCGTGAGCAGAACGGAATTTACCCCGTCAGGCCTAGTTAATTGCCTTTTTCATTCGAGAAACTCCATAATGCTTAGGGGAAAAAAACGGGGATTGCTGTGGATGGTACCGCAGTCCGCCCGGTTTTTGATCGTCTCCTGCAAAGAAACGTGACTTACTTGTTAAATTCTCCTCTCAGTCAAAATATATGTAGGAAGTGTTTCCGCTCAGCCATGCTGTGAAGACTAGAGCGGAAACCTTCACAAGATGGCCGCCGGTAAATAGCTAATGTAAATGGCCCTCTTAGTGGTGGGAACAATTATTGGTGACTAATGCGCGTTCAATGTCCCTGGCACCTTCACCCTCTCACCCCTGTCCTCTTCTCTCCTCACAGGTCTCCCTCCTGGACCCCAAGCGCTGCATGAACATCGGCATATTCCTCAAGCAGTTTAAGAGGTAAGGTATAGCGCTACACACAGAATGTGAACAAATGCAAACATCCCTGCATCATCATGGGTTAGAGCCTGCTGCCGAGGGCTCTACTGGTGGTTAAAGGCACTGATCCGCAGTTATAGGCCTGAGCTGCAGGCGAAGTCGTGTAACAAGGGAGAGGGCCTTTAAAACCCAGTATAGCCTGAGGCAAAAGGGCTATAACACATAATCAGGGTAGAACGGAGAAACAGGAAGACAAACCTTGGAATGTTTGCTCCGCAGGCCTTTATCAGCCATTATTATCCCCTGAGCCACATCAATGTATTCATTTGAGTTCCCAGCATTCTTGTGTTCTAATATAGCCTTATAGCCCCCTGTAGTGGACTGTACCAGCCATTAAAGGCCCGCTCCAGCATCGAAGGCCCGAGCCACAGGTGAGGTCGCATAACGAGGGATAGGGCCTTTAACAAACAGTATAGCCTGAGGCAGAAGGGCTTTAACACATAAGGTGGAATGTTCTAAATGAAAAACAGAGAAACAGGAAGACAAACCTTGGAATGTTAGCTCAGAGGGCCTATATCAGCCATTATTAGCCCTGAGCCACAACATTGCATTCAGGCGAGTTCTCCCCATTCCAGTGCTCTAATTATTGTTACCCAAATCAATACTACTCATTTTATTGATCCCAGAAGGATGAAACGCTGGATGGACTTGCAGAGGTGCTAACCTGTGGTCATGAAGTGAAACGCAGATTTCTGGAGTCGGTGCATTCGTTTTCGAGACCCACCGTCTTCACTCTCCCCTGACAGTGGCCTAAAGGCGCTAGTAGAATTGATCGAGAGCAGTGGTCGAAGCGGGCGGGATCTGACGTGCCCATACGTTTTTTAACTTAAGTAAAACAGCCCCCCTACGTTTTACGAAAAGGCACACGCCCTTGGATGGTTAAAGCTTCAGCTGCAGTGTGAGTCGAGGAGTCTTCTGTGCCCTGAGACCGAGAGAGGGGCAGACAGCTAAACAAACCTTCCTGCCAGGGTGCCTGCTGCTTGAAAGAAATGTAAATGTGTGCAAAGGGTCAATATGAAAATCTAAAGGCGCTTGGAGGCCGGTATTGGCTTTAATTGATGAAATCACTTGAAGCTTTATGATGATAGTAGTACTCTTTTGATTGGTATTGAGTGGTATTGCAAAGGAACCCGCTGTGCTGTGAAGTGTTTGCTTTTAAAGGGCTGTTATAGTTGCACTACATACAGTCTGGGTATTACTAAAATCAATATTTTGGAAGCACGTTTTTTAACTTAAAACATCTTTGGAGATTTTGTAGCAGCATAGCTTATACTGTGTGTAATGCAGGTATAAAATAATGACTTACATGTTCACAGTGCTTTCTCTCCCAGACTGGGACCTCGGAGCACTATACACACACGTCACTATTCTCCGCTGCACCAATCTGAATTTGGTTCTGTGGCTCTCTGGTTACTGACGCAGACCTCTGTAGTGCACTAACTAACTGGGGTTTCTTAATACACTACAGTGCACTTCCCTCTGGTAAACTTAACTTGGATTTATTTCTCATTAAAGTTCTGTGCTTTTTTATTTGAAGTTACCTTTGAGGCCCACGCTAAATCGGTTGTTGGCGCCTGTTTCGGGCTCAGAAGCCTCACTCCTATCCTCAGCTTCTTTGACTCTAGCACCCGACAAATCATCATTCTGGCCGTAAATCTGTCCCGGTTCGACTACTGCAGTATCCTGTACGTGGGAACCAATAGGTCAGTTATTAGAAGAGTCCAGCGGGCCCGAAAAGCTGCGGCCAGGCTGCTATTTCCCCTTTCCAAATCGTGCTCTGTCTCCGCTCCACGTCATAAATTGCATTGATTCCCAGTGGAGAAGTGCGTACACTTTAAGACCGTGAGTGTCGCTCATAAGATCTTGTTCTCACAGGGTATCCCATCGGGTCTGATCGTATACTCCGTTATCGACCCTACGCTTCTTATGTTCAGGGATCTTAATTCGGCCACTATCCCTCGAGCGGGAGGAGGTTCTTTTCGTGCAAGGCCCGGCTCTCCGGAACGCTTTACCCCTTTCCATCAGGAACTGTTGCACGGATTCTGCTTATGCACAGAACTATGCGCAGGAAAGCAGGACCTCAGTGAATTGTGGTGGACCAAAAAAATCTCACCTCAGAACCCCTATCCGACTAGCATCAGTGTCTCATTAGCGCTCCGTCCTAGAGCGAAGCTTCCAATGATTAGACAACCCAGAACATGTGACTTAGGTTACTGTCAGGAATGGTGGGAATCAAGAACACTCTTTCGTTTTTATTCTTACACCAGTCCACAACATGGGTAAAAAGAGACACGGAAAAGTTTAAAATGTTTATTTTTAACTATGTGCTCTAAGATGCAGTATTTTGGCTAATATAAGCAGGCATATGATTAAAAATAATACAATCAGCATTGTTACAATTCCATAAAACACAAAGGGAGAAATCATGTTACAATGACAGTGGAAACGGGTCGTATAGCGCCTTGTGAACCACCCTCCCCTGCTAGGAACTAGGTTTTATAATAATAGAAGGTCTCTTAGGCTTCAATGGGGAACCCCATACCTCCAAGATCAGCAGAGGTGAAACATCTCAGGATCAGCAACGCTCTCTGTCTCTGGAACGGATATTCTTCCAAGTGCCCAAATCATGCATGCAGTGCAATATCAAAGCACTAGGATTTCAGTTGAGTGCAGCTGAGTGCGTGTTATGTCTAGAGCGTCGGCCGATCAACCTGAATCACAGCATACATTGTTATGGTGACCTTGAAGACTCCTCCACGCAGTGTACAGACTAAGGTCGCGGTGTAAGTCTAGGGATGTGGAAAGCAGACCGTTCTCAGGTGAAGAAATTCAAGCAGTTTAACTTACAACAACAGTTACATGAAGTGTCTTGTGCAAAAGCTGCAAAGTGGCAAAATGGCATTTAAACTTCCAATAAGCTTCTGCTAACATAGCAATGTGTGCAAGCAAGTCTCTGTCTTCAATACAGAACATTGAGAACCCTGTGCAGCTCAGGAAACCCCTGAAGGCCTGGCTCCTTTCCATCTGGCATTCCTTCTTCCCTGTCCCCTCTGTCAGCCGGTAAAGATTGTGCAACTACCCCATGTCTAGTGCTGGGAAGCCTTGCTGTTGGAGCAGCTGTGCACTTTATAAACTCTATAGCATAACACTTTACACTGCCCAGATGCCCGCAGTGTCCTCCCGCTGCCTGCCCGGGGGTTTCTTGGGTACGAAGGGGAGAGCTGGCCTGGCTGTGTGCAGCGATAAGACTTCCTTTCTGGCTCAGCAAGGCTGAGAGCCTGGGTCCCTGCCCAAGATCACAGGAAGTGTAGCCTCAGAGTGCCTTGTATTATGATATCGTCAGTGTACAAGGCGACCTTAGCCTGCCAACCCCGCTGTCCTGTCCGAGTGCTTACTCATGCGAAGGGGCAGCGGTGGACCTGGCTGGTGCTGTGCTTGGAGCCTGCAGACTCCCTGCTACGGGCAAAGATGGTTGGATCAAGAACTGAAACCAACATCCGAGCATTACACTTTCACCAAATACCAGGACATGATTCATCCAACAGAGATCGGCAGTCAGGGTGAAGATGAGCCCTATGCACGTGTGAGCACTGGCAGTGTTGGCTTCTCCTGCACAAGATGACCCCATTGGCCAGCCACAGTTAGATCCAACAGCTGCCGGACCCTATTGGGCCGCCATATTTAGATCCAACAGCTGCCTGACCCCGTTCCGCAGCCACAGCTAGATCCAGCAGCTGCCTGACCCCGTTGCGCAGCCACAGTTAGATCCAGCAGTTGCCTGACCCCGTTGCGCAGCCACAGTTAGATCCAGCAGCTGCCTGACCCCGTTGCGCAGCCA
Source organism: Lissotriton helveticus (assembly GCF_964261635.1). Taxonomy (NCBI): domain Eukaryota; kingdom Metazoa; phylum Chordata; class Amphibia; order Caudata; family Salamandridae; genus Lissotriton; species Lissotriton helveticus. Next base: position 111,023,532 of record NC_136064.1, read on the forward strand.
CAGTTAGATCCAGCAGCTGCCTGACCCCGTTGCGCAGCCACAGTTAGATCCAGCAGCTGCCTGACCCCGTTGCGCAGCCACAGTTAGATCCAGCAGCTGCTTGACCCCGTTGCGCAGCCGCAGTTAGATCCAACAGCTGCCTGACCCCATTGGACAGCCACAGCTAGATCCAGCAGCTGCCTGACCCCGTTGCGCAGCCACAGTTAGATCTAGCAGCTGCCTGACCCTGTTGCGCAGCCACAGTTAGATCCAGCAGCTGCCTGACCCCATTGGGCCGCCATATTTCGATCCAGCAGCTGCCTGACCCGGATTGGCTTGTCTTGGTGCGCACGAGCCAGTAGTGTACAATGGCTGCCGGCCTCTAGTTATCTTGGTGCACACGAGTCATTAACACGCGATGGCTGCTGGGACCTGGTTGTCCTGGTGCGCACAATGATTGTCATTTAGTCAACAACGTGCAGCCAATAGTGTCAATGGGCTGCGAGGGTCTAGTTCTCTTCGAGTTTGGGGTCAGACAACTCTCACTACCTGTTCTGGACTTGGAGTCTCCTTACCTCTCTCAGAGACTCGCCTCTTTCAGACTCTCTACCTCTGTCCTAGCCTTTCTGCCTCTATGAGGCACTCTCTACCTCTGTCCTAGCCTTTCTGCCTCTCTGAGGCACTCACTACCTCTGCCCTAGCCTCTCTGCCTCTCTGAGGCACTCACTACCTCTGTCCTAGCCTCTCTGCCTCTCTGAGGCACTCACTACATCTGTCCTAGCCTCTCTGCCTCTCTGAGGCACTCACTACCTCTGTCCTAGCCTCTCTGCCTCTCTGAGGCACTGTCTACCTCTGTCCTAGCCTCTCTGAGGCACTCTACCTCTGTCCTAGCCTTTCTGCCTCTCTGAGGCACTCTCTACCTCTGTCCTAGCCTTTCTGCCTCTCTGAGGCACTCACTACCTCTGCCCTAGCCTCTCTGCCTTTTTGAGGCACTGTCTACCTCTGCCCTAGCCTCTCTGAGGCACTCTACCTCTGTCCTAGCCTTTCTGCCTCTCTGAGGCACTCTCTACCTCTGTCCTAGCCTTTCTGCCTCTCTGAGGCACTCTCTACCTCTGCCCTAGACTCTCTGCCTCTCTGAGGCACTCTCTACCTCTGTCCTTGCCTCTCTGAGGCACTCTCTACCTCTGTCCTAGCCTCTCTGAGGCACTCTACCTCTGTCCTAGCCTTTCTGAGGCACTCTCTACCTCTGTCCTAGACTCTCTGCCTCTCTGAGGCACTCTCTACCTCTGTCCTTGCCTCTCTGAGGCACTCTCTACCTCCGTCCTAGACTCTCTGCCTCTCTGAGGCACTCTCTATCTCTGTCCTTGCCTCTCTGAGGCACTCTCTACCTCTGTCCTAGCCTCCCTGCCTCACTGAGGCACTCTCTAACTCTATCCTAGCCGTTCTGCCTCTCTGAGGCACTCTCTACCTCTGTCCTAGCCTTTCTGCCTCTCTGAGGCACTCTCTACCTCTGCCCTAGACTCTCTGCCTCTCTGAGGCACTCTCTACCTCTGTCCTTGCCTCTCTGAGGCACTCTCTACCTCTGTCCTAGCCTCTCTGAGGCACTCTACCTCTGTCCTAGCCTTTCTGAGGCACTCTCTACCTCTGTCCTAGACTCTCTGCCTCTCTGAGGCACTCTCTACCTCTGTCCTTGCCTCTCTGAGGCACTCTCTACCTCCGTCCTAGACTCTCTGCCTCTCTGAGGCACTCTCTATCTCTGTCCTTGCCTCTCTGAGGCACTCTCTACCTCTGTCCTAGCCTCCCTGCCTCACTGAGGCACTCTCTAACTCTATCCTAGCCGTTCTGCCTCTCTGAGGCACTCTCTACCTCTGTCCTAGCCTTTCTGCCTCTCTGAGGCACTCTCTACCTCTGTCCTAGACTCTCTGCCTCTCTGAGGCACTCTCTACCTCTGTCCTTGCCTCTCTGAGGCACTCTCTACCTCTGTCCTTGCCTCTCTGAGGCACTCTCTACCTCCGTCCTAGACTCTCTGCCTCTCTGAGGCACTCTACCTCTATCCTAGCCGTTCTGCCTCTCTGAGGCACTCTCTACCTCTGTCCTAGACTCTCTGCTTCTCTGAGGCACTCTCTACCTCTGCCCTAGCCTCTCTGCCTCTCTGAGGCACTCACTACCTCTGTCCTAGCCTCTCTGAGGCACTCACTACCTCTGTCCTAGCCTCTCTGAGGCACTCACTACCTCTGTTCTGGCCTCTCTGCCTCTCTGAGGCACTGTCTACCTCTGTCCTAGCCTCTCTGAGGCACTCTACCTCTGTCCTAGCCTTTCTGCCTCTCTGGGGCACTCTCTACCTCTGTCCTAGCCTTTCTGCCTCTCTGAGGCACTCTCTACCTCTGTCCTTGCCTCTCTGAGGCACTCTCTACCTCTGTCCTAGACTCTCTGCCTCTCTGAGGCACTCTCTACCTCTCTTCAAGACTCTGCTTCTCCAAGAGAATCTCTGAGCCTCAGCGCCTCTCTGAGACTCCACCTCTCTTACAGATATCTCACTCCTCTCTGAAACTCCTCATGTGTCCGAGACTCTACCTCTTGCAGAGCCTCTCCACCCCTCTCTCAGAGCCTCTCTGCTACTCCCAGAGACTCTCTATCTGTCTCAGAGCCTCTCTGCCTATCCAAGAGCCTCTCTACCCCTCTGTCAGAGACTCTCGACCTCTCTCTGAGCCTCTCCCCCTCTCAAGGAGAATCTGTACCCCTCTCTAAGAGACTCTCTGCCTCTCTCCGACCCTCTATTCCTCTCTAAGAAACTCTCTGCCTGTCTCACAGCCTCTCTACCTCTCCAAGAGCCGCTCTGCCTCCCTAAGAGCCTCTCTACCTCTCTCAGAGCCTCTCTACCTCTCTCAGAGCCTCTATACCTCTCTCAGAGCCTCTATACCTCTCTCGGAGCCTCCCTACCTCTCTCAGAGCCTCTCTACCTCTCTCAGAGCCTCTCTACCTCTCTCAGAGCCTCTATACCTCTCTCAGAGCCTCTATACCTCTCTCAGAGCCTCTATACCTCTCTCAGAACCTCTATACCTCTCTCAGAGCCTCTCTACTTCTCTCAGAGCCTCTATACCTCTCTTGGAGCCTCCCTACCTCTCTCAGAGCCTCTCTACCTCTCTCAGAGCCTCTATACCTCTCTCAGAGCCTCTATACCTCCCTCAGAGCCTCTCTACCTCTCTCAGAGCCTCTATACCTCTCTTGGAGCCTCCCTACCTCTCAAGGAGAATCTGTACCCCTCTCTAAGAGACTCTCTGCCTCTCTCCGACCCTCTATTCCTCTCTAAGAAACTCTCTGCCTGTCTCACAGCTTCTCTACCTCTCCAAGAGCCGCTCTGCCTCCCTAAGAGCCTCTCTACCTCTCTCAGAGCCTCTCTACCTCTCTCAGAGCCTCTATACCTCTCTCAGAGCCTCTATACCTCTCTTGGAGCCTCCCTACCACTCTCAGAGCCTCTCTACCTCTCTCAGAGCCTCTCTACCTCTCTCAGAGCCTCTATACCTCTCTCAGAGCCTCTCTACCTCTCTCAGATCCTCTCTACCTCTCTCAGATCCTCCCTACCTCTCTTGGAGCCTCCCTACCTCTCTCAGAGCCTCTCTACCTCTCCCAGAGCCTCTCTACCTCTCTCAGAGCCTCTCTACTTCTCTCAGAGCCTCTCTACTTCTCTCAGAGCCTCTATACCTCTCTCGGAGCCTCTCTACCTCTCTCAGAGCCTCTCTACCTCTCTCAGAGCCTCTCCATTTCTCTCAGAGCCTCTCTGCCTCTCTCAGAGCCTCTCTGCCTCTCTCAGAGCCGCTCTGCCTTTCTCAGAGCCTCTCTTCCTCTCTCAGAGCCTCTATACCTCTCTCAGAGCCTCTATACCTCTCTCAGAGCCTCTCTACCTCTCTCAGAGCTTCTCTACCTCTCTCAGAGCCTCTATACCTCTCACGGAGCCTCTATACCTCTCTCAGAGCCTCTCTACCTCTCTCAGAGCCTCTATACCTCTCTCAGAGCCTCTATACATCTCTTGGAGCCTCCCTACCTCTCTCAGAGCCTCTCTACCTCTCTCAGAGCCTCTCTACCTCTCTCAGAGCCTCTATACCTCTCACAGAGCCTCTCTACCTCTCTCAGAGCCTCTCTACCTCTCTCAGAGCCTCTCTACTTCTCTCAGAGCCTCTCTACTTCTCTCGGAGCCTCTATACCTCTCTCGGAGCCTCCCTAACTCTCTCAGAGCCTCTCTACCTCTCTCAGAGCCTCTCTACCTCTCACAGAGCCTCTATACCTCTCTCAGAGCCTCTCTACCTCTCCCAGAGCCTCTCTACCTCTCTCAGAGTCTCTCTACTTCTCTCTGAGCCTCTCTACTTCTCTCAGAGCCTCTATACCTCTCTCGGAGCCTCCCTACCTCTCTCAGAGCCTCTCTACCTCTCTCAGAGCCTCTCTACCTCTCTCGGAGCCTCTCTACCTCTCACAGAGCCTCTCTACTTCTCTCAGAGCCTCTATACCTCTCTCAGAGCCTCTCTACCTCTCACAGAGCCTCTATACCTCTCTCAGAGCCTCTCTACCTCTCTCAGAGCCTCTCTACCTCTCTCAGAGCCTCTATACCTCTCTCATAGCCTCTCTACCTCTCTCAGAGCCTCTCTACCTCTCTCAGAGCCTCTATACCTCTCTCAGAGCCTCTCTACCTCTCTCAGAGCCTCTCTACTTCTCTCAGAGTCTCTCTACTTCTCTCAGAGCCTCTATACCTCTCTCGGAGCCTCCCTACCTCTCTACCTCTCTCACAGCCTCTCTACTTCTCTCAGAGCCTCTATACCTCTCTCAGAGCCTCTATACCTCTCTCAGAGACTCTCTACCTCTCTCAGAGCCTCTCTACGTTTCTAAGAGCCTCTCTACCTCTCTCAGAGCCTCTCTACCTCTCTCAGAGCCTCTATACCTCTCTCAGAGCCTCTCTACCTCTCTCAGAGCCTCTCTACCTCTCTCAGAGCCTCTATACCTCTCTCAGAGCCTCTCTACCTCTCTCAGAGCCTCTCTACCTCTCTCAGAGCCTCTATACCTCTCTCAGAGCCTCTCTACCTCTCTCAGAGCCGCTCTACCTCTCTCAGAGCCTCTCTGCCTCTCTCAGAGCCTCTCTACCTCTCTCACAGCCTCTCTACCTCTCTCAGAGCCCTTTATACCTCTCTCAGAGACTCTATACCTCTCTCGGAGCCTCCCTACCTCTCTACCTCTCTCACAGCCTCTCTACTTCTCTCAGAGCCTCTATACCTCTCCCAGAGACTCTCTGCCTCTCTCAGAGCCTCTATACCTCTCTCAGAGCCTCTCTACCTCTCTCAGAGCCTCTCTACTTCTCTCAGAGTCTCTCTACTTCTCTCAGAGCCTCTATACCTCTCTCGGAGCCTCCCTACCTCTCTACCTCTCTCACAGCCTCTCTACTTCTCTCAGAGCCTCTATACCTCTCTCAGAGACTCTCTACCTCTCTCAGAGCCTCTCTACGTCTCTAAGAGCCTCTCTACCTCTCCTACAGCCTCTCTACCTCTCCAAGAGACTCTCTACCTCTCCAAGAGATGCTCTATCTCTCTCACAGCCTCTCTAACTCTCCAAGAGTCTCTCAACCTCTCTCTCAGAGCCTCTCTACCTCTCCAAGATCCTTTCTACCTCTCTAAGAGCCTCTCCACTTCTCTCAGGGACTCTCTACCCCTCTCTCAGGATATCTCTGACTCTCCAAGCGACTCTCCACCTCTCTCACAGCCTCTCTACCTCTCCAAGAGTCTCTCTACCTCTCCAAGGGACTCTCTACCTCTCTCAGAGCCTCTCTACCTCTCTCAGAGCCTCTCTACCTCTCTCAGAGCCTCTCTACCTCTCTCAGAGTCTCTCTACTTCTCTCAGAGCCTCTCTACCTCTCTCAGAGCCTCTCTACCTCTCTCAGAGCCTCTATACCTCTCTCAGAGCCTCTATACCTCTCTCAGAGCCTCTCTACCTCTCTCAGAGCCTCTATACCTCTCTTGGCGCCTCCCTACCTCTCTCAGAGCCTCTCTACCTCTCTCAGAGCCTCTATACCTCTCTCGGAGCCTCCCTACCTCTCTCAGAGCCTCTCTACCTCTCTCAGAGCCTCTATACCTCTCTCAGAGCCTCTCTACCTCTCTGAGAGACTCTCTGCCTCTCTCACAGCCTCTCTACCTCTCTGAGAGACTCTCTGCCTCTCTCACAGCCTCTCTACCTCTCCAAGAGTCTCTCTACCTCTCCAAGGGACTCTCTACCTCTCTCAGAGCCTCTCTACCTCTCTCAGAGCCTCTCTACCTCTCTCAGAGCCTCTATACCTCTCTCGGAGCCTCCCTACCTCTCTCAGAGCCTCTCTACCTCTCTCAGAGCCTCTCTACCTCTCTCAGAGCCTCTATACCTCTCTCAGAGCCTCTATACCTCTCACAGAGCCTCTATATCTCTCTCAGAGCCTCTATACCTCTCTCAGAGCCTCTCTACCTCTCTGAGAGACTCTCTGCCTCTCTCACAGCCTCTCTACCTCTCTCACAGCCTCTCTACCTCTCTGAGAGACTCTCTGCCTCTCTCAGAGCCTCTCTACTTCTCTCAGAGCCTCTATACCTCTCTCAGAGACTCTCTGCCTCTCTCAGAGCCTCTCTACTTCTCTCAGAGCCTCTATACATCTCTCGGAGCCTCCCTACCTCTCTCAGAGCCTCTCTACCTCCCTCAGAGCCTCTCTACCTCTCTCAGAGCCTCTCTGCCTCTTTAAGAGACGTTCCACCTCTCTCTGAACCTCTCTGTGTCTCTGGCTCTCCAAACTTCTCTCTACCTCTCTCTAAGTCTCTCAGCTAAAAGACTCTCTCTCTAAGCCTCTCTTCCTGTCTCAGCGACTCTCTACCTTCCCCTGAGCTTCCCTGCATGTTTAAAAGACTCTCTACCTCACTCTGAACCTCCCCACCTCTCTGCCTCATCAAGAGACTCTTCAGCAAAACTTTCAATGTTGAATTGATAAGGACAGGAATCAGATCAGGGTCACCCTCATATAATACATTGAGGCCATATGTGTTTGACGGTCACATACAATGAATAGTTGACATGTATGTACCATCCTCATTTGCACATCTGATGTGAATGGTTCTAGACGTTCTATGACACCCTACTAATGTGCGCCCTATTAATTCCACAACATACTATGACCTCTGCAGAGTGGTTGTATGTGAAACATCTGATTGGCTCCGGGTCACACATGATGACATGTTTGCATCACTTCCTGTGGTCACTCACATGGTCTTCTCTCCACAGGTCAGCGCCTGAGATCGTGGAGGACATAAGGCGGGGGTCTGGAGAGCGGTTCTGTGGCGAGAGGCTGGCCGAGCTGATCAAACACCTGCCGGAGAAGGAGGAAGTAAGTACTCAGAGCCGCATACCTCCTCACACACAACTGTTCTCAGGTACTCATTGGCCCCTGGTAGTCCCTAACCAGAGGCCAACACACAGAGACTGTGCAGGATGGATCTGTTGTAGATTCACGTGCTCTGTGTACTCTTGCCATACACTGGCCAACACACAGAGACTGTGCAGGATGGATCTGTTGTAGATTCACAAGCTCTGCGTGCTCTTGCCATACACTGTGTAACACACGGAGACTGTGCAGCGCGGATCTGTTGTAGATTCACATGCTCTGCGTACTCTCACCATACACTGGCCAACACACAGAGACTGTGCAGTATGGTTCTGTTGTAGATTCACATGCTCTGCGTACTCTCGCCATACACTGGCCAACATATTGAGACTGTGCAGTCTGGATCTGTTAGAAATTCACGTGCTCTGCATACTCTCGCTATACACTGGCCAACACAAGGAGACTGTGCAGTATGGATCTGTTGTAGATACACATGCTCTGCATACTCTTGCTATACACTTCCCAACACACAGAGACTGTGCAGTATAGATCTATTGTAGTTTCATGTGCTTTGCGTGCTCTCACCATATGTAAATGTCAATTGATACTTGTATAGCGCACTACTCACCTGCAAGGGTCTCAAGGCGCTTGTACGAATACCGCTGTGGAACCCATTCTGGCTTTCCCTGTGAGGTGTCCACTCCTGGGCACCCCCAAGATGGAGGCCAGGCATCCTTAGCGTTGTGGGGGCCGTTGTGGAGATTAAGCAAGCTATTGCCCAGAGTTGCAGAGTGGGACTCCATGATTAGAATAGGCACCGAGGCGAGAATGATCAGGTCCGTGGAATTTTGAGCCCAAGACCCGCCGAGGCGGGGAATTGAACCCTGGTCCCAGGCTAGACCTCTGCATCAGGGTCTGCCGCTCTAACCATTGAGCCACACTTCTCCACCATACACTGGTCAACACAAAAATACTGTGCAGTATGGATCTGTTGTAGATTCACATGCTCTGTGTACTGTCGCCATAAACTGGCCAACACATGGACACAGTGCAGAATGGATCTTTTTTAGATTCACGTGCTCTGCATACTCTCGCCATACACTGCCCAACACATGGAGACTGTACAGTGCAGATCTGTTGTAGATTCACATGCTCTGAATACTCTTGCCAAACACTGGCTAACACACGAATACTGTGCAGTATGAATCTATTGTAGATTCATGTGCTCTGCCTACTCCCCCCATACACTGGCCAACACATAGAGACTCTACACTATGGATCTGTTGTAGATTCACATGCTCTGCGTACTCTCGCCATAAACAGGCCAACACATAGAGACTCTGCCGTATGGATCTGTTGTAGATTCTCATGTTCTGCGTACTCTCGCCATACACTGGCAAACACACAGAGACTGTGCAGTGCAGATCTGTTGTAGATTCACATGCTCTGAATACTCTTGCCAAACACTGGCTAATACACGAATACTGTGCAGTATGGATCTATTGTAGATTCATGTGCTCTGCCTACTCTCACCATACACTGGCCAACACATTGAGACTGTGCAGTATGGATCTGTTGTAGATTAACATGCTCTAACTGAAGGGCCTCCACTGTGAGTGCAGACTCCCCCATGTTCTCATTGCGGAGATGCTGCCCCGAGTGCAGAGACTCCCGCACAACTGCGGGGCCTCCGTTGTGAGTGCAGAGACTCCCCATGACTGTGAGGCCTCCACTGTGAGGGTTGAGACTTCCTCACAACTGCAAGGCCTCAACTGTTAGTACGGAGACTTCCCCACGACAGCAAGGCCTCCGCCATGAACGCAGAGGCCCTTCGTGAATCAGGCCCAAGGCTTCGGGTCCAAGATTCTGCAGCACCACAGAGGCCAAGGATCTATGCATTGGTGCATAAAGATAAAGATGTAAAAAGTGAAGGTCTCTGGAGAGAACAGCATCAGCCTCCAGCACTCGTAGGTACGGGTACGGGGGGGCGAAGACACTTATTACTGCGGAGAACCCCACAGGAGAAAGTATAAAATGCATGAGTGCCACATCTGGGCACCCCCAGAATGGCTCACTCATCAATAGCCTTTAGATACTTTCAACACGACTATTCCGCAAATACTCCTGATACCACGTGTAGTACTAAAAACACAGATCAAGGCATGACCACCTTACTCGTTCTGCCAGTCCACCTGCAGGAGTGCCTCCACTCATGCCCAAGAACTTACTTCCTACTTGAGCAGGAGGTTGTGTTATAGCATTCAGAGACAACAAATGTGGCATAGTGGCTCTAAGCTGGAAGTGTTTCACCTTAACTCCCCCTAAATGCAGAGATAAGCTGCATCAAACTTAGACAAAATTAATAATCTGGGTCTGGCACGGGAACCTCCACCACCGAGGCGACTTCTTACTCTACCGGACCTCCGTGTTGCTCTGTCTCAGTTAATGAGTGTCTTTGATGCAACAGAAATTTTAGTGTGGAAGCCTTGCATGGAAAGCGCCCTTGGCTGTGGCGATGATACAGCAGTGCTAATAAAACCCATTTCCCAGCTTTTATAGAGTCCAAGCTACATCAGGTCCTCACCCGTCATTCCTTCCAAATGCAGCATCTGACTTTCACCTTAATCAAGTGATAGAGCTGCCTGTGTTCTTCCCGAAGGCACTGAAATCAGCAGTGTAGCAATTGTACTTTCTAGAAGCGAACTGGCCTGTATGCCTCTCCGTAAGAAGGGCGACCACTGTCAGAAGATCTGGCAGAATTTCACAGAATATGTACAAGCAACGATGAAGGACAGGACTACTAAATTAGACAATGGTATTGGCAGGTAGCATGCATCTACAGGCACTGCCTGTTAGTAGAGAAACAGACAACAGGCAGCGAACACATTGACCTGAAGAGGGGAGGCAGCCGCCATATGCAGCCGCTGATGGTGCGCAGTGCGTATGTCCTGTAAGCTACGCTTCCCTAACGCAAGCTAGGCTCATTACACCAGTTATAACAAGCAGATCTGGAGTGTCTGTCACTCCTATGTCACTGTCACGTCTCTCTCTACGCACAGCATGTGAATCAGTTTCGTATCCATACTGCAGAAGAAAATTTTACTTTTCTCTAACACTGATCTTACAGTGCGGCAACTAGTTTGTGAGATGGATTCGCTTGCGACAAACCCGGTGTAAAGCGGATGAAAGGACTGAGCTGATCTAATGTGACAGTTTGCCTAATAATCTGAGGAATGGTGGGAATCGAGGGATATTCAAGGTGTGAATCTACAGCACAGGTAGAGATTGCAGATACTTCCACGCTTATGAAGTCAATTCTGTCAAGGAGGTCTCCTGATCAGAGGTTAAACACCATCTTCTTGCCTCCTGAGAGACCCCCATTAAGTGCACTCTAGATGTGAATCTACAGCACAGGTAGAGATTGCAGATACGTCCACGCTTATGAAGCAGATTCTTTCAATATTTCAGGGAAGTGTCCTAACCAGAGGTTAAACGTCATCTTCTTGCCTCCTGAGAGACCCTCATTCACCCATTAATGCATGTCAGGGCCCTAGTGTCGAGTCTGAATCCTGCTGTCCCTCCACAGGTGAAGCGACTGAAGGCCTTCCGGGGAGACCGGTCCAACCTGAGCGAAGCCGAGCTCTTCCTGGCACTGCTGCTGGACGTCCCGAGGTAAAGGGTTTTTAAAGATGATTTGCATTGCATAGAAACATTACCTTCTATAGAATGCATTACACATACCATAAACCAATAATTAAAGGTGTTGTGTACACACCTCCTTTAATTAGAACTAATCACATTATCAAATTGCGATCCTGAAGCGTTGTGCTGTGTGCATGCGAAGGGAACCTCTTTCTGGGCTTTGGTGTTTGTCTGTAAGAGTGCACATGCACACGTGTGAGTGGGTATGGGTGTGCATGCATGAATCAGAGAGAGATAGAGACAGAGCATAGCCGGTGAGGTGAAGATGGAAGGTTCCAAAAAGTATCTGAAGTAATCGTGGGTTGCAAGGTGCTGTACGATGTTCACGTGAAGGGACCCTTTAGTCAGCCGCTGTCCATGCAGGTAGGGGCGGTGGGGAGAGGTGGAGGGGGGATTTCGACAGACAACGACAAAGGAAAATGAATTATGTATTTAATATTCCCTCATGGTCGTCTGTCGAATCCCCCCCAACCTGACCTCACTGCTTTTACCTGCATGGGCCACTCCTGCCATAGTGCAAGGTACTCCAGCTGTGTGGGCGCATGTGTGTGTTTGTGCATGCGTGTCGGGTGTGCATATGAGGGTGGTTGTGGGTGCATGTGTGTCGGTGTGCATGCATGTGTCTGTGGACGCGTGTGCGTGTCTGTGCATTGTGTGGGGGTTGCATGTATGGGGTGGGTGCTGTTAGAAATGGGATCTCTGGTTGGCTAAGGCTTGCACCAAAGCCAGGCAGAGACCACCACTCTAGTTAGGGCAAGGGAGTTACACTCCAAAGATAACCCCTGCTCACCCCCTTAGCAACGTGACACGGGCAGTAAGGCTGATCCCGGAGGCAATGTAGGTTAAGTATTTGCGCACGCACCCACCAACAACAACATCCCAGTCCCCCCACAAAAGGAACTCCACACAAGGTTATATCTAAACTAACCTTTATATTCTCAAACCACCTTAGAATAGTAAGCACATTATGTACACTGCGCCAACGGGCACTGGGCAATATTTACAAGGGATTATGTACACATGACAGGGCCACGGGGACCACTGTCAGAATCAGCACTGAGTAGAAATAGCACTTCTAGCACATAGAATAATTGTAGCTTCAAATAACCATTGTAGAACCCAACCAGTAACCACTGGTAAAAGGTAGGTACACACTACACAATGCTAACCACCTTAGGCATATATCACGCGGGGAACCATGAACTCACTAGCATAAACAATACTAGGTAAACACAACCTCCTAAGCATACACCATATCTAGAGGTATCAAACACAGGGTGCGCAAAACATCCTACACACAGTACATTTCCCAACACCCAAAGCATTAGCGCATAATTCACATGTAGCACATAAATCATATAACCGGTCCAGATTGCGCCACTGCGCCATAACCTAAACGTAGCAGCTGCCCACTACTTGCTGGGCAGCTGAGGACAAGAACAGGGCCTAAACGCTGCAGCTGGCACTAAGTGCTGCGCAGTTGTGGAAGGCCAAGATAGGGCAAAGGAGTGCGACTCACTCCTGAGTTCAAAGTACATGTCCCTAGAAAGGAAGGAACCTAAACGGTGCAGCTGCCCACTACTTGCTGGGCAGCTGGGAACTCAAAACTGCGACATGGGCTCTCACTAGCCCTCTGGAAGAAAGACTGCGCAAAAGGTTGGAGCCCTCTGGTTCTAGAAATACATATTGTGCATTTTGGAGCCCTCTGGCTCTGAAACAACTGTGTGCATGGGAGCACTCTGGCTCCTTAAAAGAAATAAATGCCCCCATCGTTGGAGCCACAGGGCTCAGCACGGGCTCCTCTGGCCCTTTAAATCAATAATGTGCCCCGGGAGCCATCTAGGCTCTGAAGATAATGGGGGCTTTGTTGTAGCCACGCATGGCTCGATAAACTAATGGGGGGGTCGGGGTTAGCCACCTGTACTCCTTGAAAAAACATGCCCCATCGGTGGAGCGGCCCGCTGACAGACGGACCGCTCTATCTTAGTGCCTCGCACCGGCACTGGGATCAAAAGCACCATCTGCCCCCAAGTGCCGCAGTCGGCACGCACAGACACACCCATGGAGTCCCCCAGCCCTTCTCTGACTCACCGGGCTGTTCGCGGGGGACTCCTCCTTCATCGTGGCTCCTCTCACCATGCGGCAGGGGGGATGCGGTCTCTTCTTTGTGGTCTGCCGGGGCACTCCCTCGCTCACGGGAGCCCCTGCGGCTTCATTGAGGCAGCGGGCGGGGTTCTCTCTCCCTCCTGAGAGCCTCGCTCGTAGCGGCTGCATTTCCTGTGGCGCGGGCAGCATCCCCGGTCTCCCTCTCCACACAGGAGACCGGAAAAACGGGCAATGGCTTCTCCCAGGCAGGGGGAAGGGACGCACTCCAGGCCCCGCCCACAGTCAGGCGGGCGCGGGCCTGGCTTCCGGTTTTGCCACGGCGCCATCACTGTTTCAGGGGCAATAACGAGGGGTAGGCACCCTCGAGGTATAAAATAAAAGTAGAAACGGGGTGGGCACCTGTTAAGGCGCATTTTAAAAAAGGGTGGCCCCTTTAAGAATTAATATCAATAAAACGAAGACGCAGGGTGGGCACCTGCCCACTCGGGGTCATTCCAATAAGCGGATATAATGCAGGGTGGCACCTGTAAGCAAAATATATCCATAAGCGGGGTGGGCACCCGCCAGGCAGGAGTCACGGGGAATCCCTCCCAGGGGATTCCCTCTTAAAGGGCCACAACGGAAAAGGAGCACAGCGCTCCCAGGGGCATTCAGATAGCATAAAGCCCCCCAGGATAAAATTACAGCCAAAGTCTTTGCAAGGTCCTGGAGTAGAAGCAAGGCAGGAGGGTCCCAGCAACAAAGTCCATCAGGCATCCAGGGCATCCAGGGGCTGGGCAGGGCCCAGGGAGGCAAGCCTTCCCCTGGGCCCCAGCAGCAGCACGCCCCTGGTAGATTCAAGTTGAGCACAAGAACATTTAACATGAGGTCACAGCCTCTTTATACACCAAATCCCTTTGTCTCTAGGGTGCAGGGTGGGGGAAAACCAGACGCAGCTGATTCAGGAGCACTCTGTTGTGCTCAGCCCCTCTCCCCATTTACAGGACAGGCTAGGGACATCAGACGTACCACAGGGGGCGGAGCCAGCATTGTGGAGGGAAAGCCCAGCCCTATTCAGGTCCCAGGTGCACTCCAGCCTCACATCAACATGCAGATCTCTCCATTCACCACCGGGACAGACCCATCCTGACTCCTGGAGCCTGGCACACCAGCCAGCTCCAGCCAATCACAAGCCAGACAGTCAATTCACATTAACTGCACAGACATGCCAACTTCTAGAAGTGGCACTTCAACACTAGACACAATAAATCCGCGCACATCATCGCGCAGCATTTAATCACACGAGCCCGCACATACCAAACTCGGCCCTGCACTATCCACACATCAGGAGCTACCATGGACACTCAAATCCCCCATGCATTCCTATGGGAGGGCAGGCCAATCTCACACATGCACTCAGGGAGGGCACGCACTTTACACTGCGCCACAGTGCTAAAGTGCGTAAAGACCAGAAATCACTATAATGATGTAACATTAAAAGGCAAAAAAGTTCTGGGGTGAACCTGCCAGAAGGGCCAAGTCCAACAGGTGCATGTGTGTTTCTGTGTGCATGTAAAGTAAAGTAAAGTAAAGTCCACATTTGTAAAGCGCACAATCACCGTAAGGGTCTCTAGGCGCTGGGGGCCGTCGGGAAGATTAAGCGAGCTATTGCCCAGAGTCACATGGTGCTGGGCTAACCCGGAGCCGGGGATCGAACCGTGGTCCCCAGATTCCAGCGTCAGTCGCCCTGGCTGAGGCGCCACACCTCTTCCTATGAGGTGTGGGTGCGTGTCTGTGTATTGTGTGGGGGGGGTGCATGTATGGGGCTGGTGCATGTGTGTATATAAAACCCTTCTGGGTGTTTGTAAATGCGCCCCTCTCTGTACCCACTACATGTGAATTATTTGTCTTTTGGTCTCAGTTACACGTTGCGTCTGGAGGCGATGCTCTTGCGGAAGCAGTTTCCAACCACAGTCGTGAGTCTGCGCACTTCCGCCCGCGTCCTGAAGGAGTCCGCACAAGGTGGGTCTTCATGCATTGGGTGTGCATGGGAGGGTGGGGTGTGCATGGGAGGGTGGGGTGTGCATGGGAGGGTGGGGTGTGCATGGGAGGGTGGGGTGTGCATGGGAAGGTGGGGTGTGCATGGGAAGGTGGGGTGTGCATGGGAAGGTGGGGTGTGCATGGGAAGGTGGGGTGTGCATGGGAGGGTGGGGTGTGCATGGGAGGGTGGGGTGTGCATGGGAGGGTGGGGTGTGCATGGGAGGGTGGGGTGTGCATGGGAGGGTGGGGTGTGCATGGGAGGGTGGGGTGTGCATGGGAGGGTGGGGTGTGCATGGGAGGGTGGGGTGTGCATGGGAGGGTGGGGTGTGCATGGGAAGGTGGGGTGTGCATGGGAGGGTGGGGTGTGCATGGGAGGGTGGGGTGTGCATGGGAGGGTGGGGTGTGCATGGGAGGGTGGGGTGTGCATGGGAGGGTGGGGTGTGCATGGGAGGGTGGGGTGTGCATGGGAGGGTGGGGTGTGCATGGGAGGGTGGGGTGTGCATGGGAAGGTGGGGTGTGCATGGGAAGGTGGGGTGTGCATGGGAAGGTGGGGTGTGCATGGGAAGGTGGGGTGTGCATGGGAAGGTGGGGTGTGCATGGGAAGGTGGGGTGTGCATGGGAGGGTGGGGTGTGCATGGGAGGGTGGGGTGTGCATGGGAGGGTGGGGTGTGCATGGGAGGGTGGGGTGTGCATGGGAGGGTGGGGTGTGCATGGGAGGGTGGGGTGTGCATGGGAAGGTGGGGTGTGCATGGGAAGGTGGGGTGTGCATGGGAGGGTGGGGTGTGCATGGGAGGGTGGGGTGTGCATGGGAGGGTGGGGTGTGCATGGGAGGGTGGGGTGTGCATGGGAGGGTGGGGTGTGCATGGGAAGGTGGGGTGTGCATGGGAAGGTGGGGTGTGCATGGGAAGGTGGGGTGTGCATGGGAAGGTGGGGTGTGCATGGGAGGGTGGGGTGTGCATGGGAGGGTGGGGTGTGCATGGGAGGGTGGGGTGTGCATGGGAGGGTGGGGTGTGCATGGGAGGGTGGGGTGTGCATGGGAGGGTGGGGTGTGCATGGGAAGGTGGGGTGTGCATGGGAGGGTGGGGTGTGCATGGGAGGGTGGGGTGTGCATGGGAAGGTGGGGTGTGCATGGGAAGGTGGGGTGTGCATGGGAAGGTGGGGTGTGCATGGGAAGGTGGGGTGTGCATGGGAAGGTGGGGTGTGCATGGGAGGGTGGGGTGTGCATGGGAGGGTGGGGTGTGCATGGGAGGGTGGGGTGTGCATGGGAAGGTGGGGTGTGCATGGGAAGGTGGGGTGTGCATGGGAAGGTGGGGTGTGCATGGGAAGGTGGGGTGTGCATGGGAAGGTGGGGTGTGCATGGGAGGGTGGGGTGTGCATGGGAGGGTGGGGTGTGCATGGGAGGGTGGGGTGTGCATGGGAGGGTGGGGTGTGCATGGGAGGGTGGGGTGTGCATGGGAGGGTGGGGTGTGCATGGGAGGGTGGGGTGTGCATGGGAAGGTGGGGTGTGCATGGGAAGGTGGGGTGTGCATGGGAAGGTGGGGTGTGCATGGGAAGGTGGGGTGTGCATGGGAAGGTGGGGTGTGCATGGGAGGGTGGGGTGTGCATGGGAGGGTGGGGTGTGCATGGGAGGGTGGGGTGTGCATGGGAGGGTGGGGTGTGCATGGGAGGGTGGGGTGTGCATGGGAGGGTGGGGTGTGCATGGGAGGGTGGGGTGTGCATGGGAGGGTGGGGTGTGCATGGGAGGGTGGGGTGTGCATGGGAGGGTGGGGTGTGCATGGGAGGGTGGGGTGTGCATGGGAGGGTGGGGTGTGCATGGGAGGGTGGGGTGTGCATGGGAAGGTGGGGTGTGCATGGGAGGGTGGGGTGTGCATGGGAGGGTGGGGTGTGCATGGGAGGGTGGGGTGTGCATGGGAGGGTGGGGTGTGCATGGGAGGGTGGGGTGTGCATGGGAGGGTGGGGTGTGCATGGGAGGGTGGGGTGTGCATGGGAAGGTGGGGTGTGCATGGGAAGGTGGGGTGTGCATGGGAAGGTGGGGTGTGCATGGGAAGGTGGGGTGTGCATGGGAAGGTGGGGTGTGCATGGGAGGGTGGGGTGTGCATGGGAGGGTGGGGTGTGCATGGGAGGGTGGGGTGTGCATGGGAGGGTGGGGTGTGCATGGGAGGGTGGGGTGTGCATGGGAGGGTGGGGTGTGCATGGGAGGGTGGGGTGTGCATGGGAGGGTGGGGTGTGCATGGGAGGGTGGGGTGTGCATGGGAGGGTGGGGTGTGCATGGGAGGGTGGGGTGTGCATGGGAAGGTGGGGTGTGCATGGGAAGGTGGGGTGTGCATGGGAGGGTGGGGTGTGCATGGGAAGGTGGGGTGTGCATGGGAGGGTGGGGTGTGCATGGGAGGGTGGGGTGTGCATGGGAGGGTGGGGTGTGCATGGGAGGGTGGGGTGTGCATGGGAGGGTGGGGTGTGCATGGGAGGGTGGGGTGTGCATGGGAGGGTGGGGTGTGCATGGGAAGGTGGGGTGTGCATGGGAAGGTGGGGTGTGCATGGGAAGGTGGGGTGTGCATGGGAAGGTGGGGTGTGCATGGGAAGGTGGGGTGTGCATGGGAGGGTGGGGTGTGCATGGGAGGGTGGGGTGTGCATGGGAGGGTGGGGTGTGCATGGGAGGGTGGGGTGTGCATGGGAGGGTGGGGTGTGCATGGGAGGGTGGGGTGTGCATGGGAAGGTGGGGTGTGCATGGGAAGGTGGGGTGTGCATGGGAAGGTGGGGTGTGCATGGGAGGGTGGGGTGTGCATGGGAGGGTGGGGTGTGCATGGGAGGGTGGGGTGTGCATGGGAGGGTGGGGTGTGCATGGGAGGGTGGGGTGTGCATGGGAGGGTGGGGTGTGCATGGGAGGGTGGGGTGTGCATGGGAAGGTGGGGTGTGCATGGGAGGGTGGGGTGTGCATGGGAGGGTGGGGTGTGCATGGGAGGGTGGGGTGTGCATGGGAGGGTGGGGTGTGCATGGGAGGGTGGGGTGTGCATGGGAGGGTGGGGTGTGCATGGGAGGGTGGGGTGTGCATGGGAGGGTGGGGTGTGCATGGGAGGGTGGGGTGTGCATGGGAGGGCGGGGATCATGAGTTACATAAATAAGGAGAAATGCTGTGGCCAAATTCCAGACTCAGTCTGTGATTGTTCATCTCTGTGTGGGATCTGAAGGGGGGAAGCACACGCCACACCCCAGGAGTTTGTAATGGGATTATGGTGTCGAGGTGGTGTGTATCCGGGAAGGTATGGTGGGCGACGAAGCCTTTATGATGTAGAAGGAATGATGAGTGGTCGATAAAGGAGTATGGCTTCGAACCGAAAAGCAATTGACAGCACCCTGAAGAACCTGAAGTTGGCACAAAGAGCACTGGCACTACAGGATGAGTGCGGGGCATGGGGGCGTATGGTCACTTTGGTACCACAGAAATAGTTGCACATTGTTGCTGATTGTGTTTGTTCTAAAGGTGCATTGGCATGATCTGAAGGGGGCATTCACACACCTGTATGGCATGTGCCCCCATACAAATGAGGTACAATTGTTGTATTTTTGTGGCTGTGCCATACTACAAGCGAAAAGGCAGAGGGGACGTTAGCAGGTGCACTGACTGAGTGCCACAAAGAGGAGGCGCAGTCAGTGCGATCCTTGAAAGGGTGTATGGTGGACACCAGGGACCCCCAGACATCACCCTGAGGTGGGTGCAGTCACTCATTACACCTCCCTGTGGGGGGATCTACTCCACCTTTCAATGAAGGCCGTGTTGCTGCCTGCACAGTGAGGCAGACTGGCATCGTCAACAAGCTTTTTTCACTAGTGAGTTGTTTCCCGTGCACTCGGATCTTGATGTTGGCACTGGGAGCAGCTCGTTTGCGGTGATACGGTGCCCTGTTCTGGTCTGTGCTCGGCACACACACTTAAGTGTCCTGCACGGTGCTGTGAGACACTGCACCATGGTTGTACTATGGACCCCAGTGGAGTGAGAGTGTGGGGAGTAAAGAGGGGGTACAGTCTAGCATGAGCAGGTGTTATCTGTTAGTGGTGCAGTGAATTACTGTTAAGATGATACTATGATGTCTGCAGAGGTGGGGGGTGCACCTCCGTTCTTGCGGACGCAAGTTCCCCTCTTTAGCGCTGAGATCCACACTCCTGTAGGATGGACTTAATCGAATATAAGTCGGTGCCAGAGAGAGGGAAGGAGCTGCCGGAGCGCTCGCCTGCAGCAGATGGATCAGATACAGGCTGCTCTGGGGTTCTTCAACAGGAATGCCCAGTCCCCAAAGGATAGAGGTTCACAGCTCCTTCTAAGGCCTTACTCCGAGCCCACACGTCTCTAGCACCCGTCCTGCCACCTCCGGGGGCCATTCTGGAACTGGCACTCTGCGTGCTTTGTCTCCTCTTAGATGTGCTCGGCGTTTCACAGCCTGTTCCAAGATTTGTGTTTGAAGATTAAAAATTGCCCGGTACCTGTCCGGGGTGGGCATTCTGTCTGTGGCGTTTAGTTGAAGGTGTTACAATAGATTCCTTCAGTTCCTGGAACATCACCTGTGCTCAGGTAAGAGCCGCTCACCTGGGGCACCCTTGGATCAGCCGCCTCCAAACATTCCTCTTTAATGGGATGGGAGCTGGGCCGCAGTCCATGTCATGAGGAGGGCGTTCATGTCTTCACCTGAGGCATTGTCTTTGCTAAAGTTAAGAGCTTCAGCAGCTAAAGAAGGACAAGATTCTACATTTAACTCCCCTGGCTCTTCTTTCTTCTTTAAATAAGTGTCTGAAGGAAAGACAATAGCATCTTTGAGTGTCTGAAGGAAAGACAATAGCATCTTTGAGTGTCTGAAGGAAAGACAATAGCATCTTTGAGTGTCTGAAGACCACCGCTTCAGCTCCATCTTGGCACACTGTGAGACTCCCGTCTTTGGAGCGGCTCCTGTCCCTGATCCCTGGATGTCTCTGCACATTTATCACATGATCCAGACTTGTCTTTAGCTCACCTTTCTAGAGACCTGTCTCACAGTCCATGGCCCGAGAGGGTGGTGATGGTGGCAGCTCGGAAAGAATACCGGTAGTCATGGTATGTGAGTGCCATCCTCGCCTACAGAGCTGACGAGCATAAGGGCCCGGCTATCTGAGAAAAAGACTGCTTCCCTATCATCAGGTCAGAGCACTTTGCTCCCATGGACACAAGCATGTAAATATCCAGAGGATCCGTAAGGCAAGAAGAGGGGCCTGCTCCCTTTCCTACTTATCCGCTAAGCTCTGGAATTCTTTGCCTTGAACACTTCGCCTCACACCCTCTCAACCTGTTTTCCGTAAACTTTTGAAAACATACCTGTTTGACAAGTAAGCACCACGCTTCGGTTTGGGTCTTTTCTGTTAGTGCAACTCTGAACCGTTAGTGCCAGGACTGTCAGAATAAAAAGGTCTTAGCTGTGCTGTTTATATATTGTTTTGCATAAGTTAGCATTCGCTGCACCATTTTATGTTTGGCCGCCATTTTGAGCCATGATCGAAACTAATCTCTCTCTGTCTCTGCTAGAAGCAGCTTCGGTAATTTTCGTTTTCTCTAAGGTTGGGCCCTGCTGTACTAATGAATACACTGTTCTTATTAGCGCATACCTTTCAGACACGATAGAGGCCTGCTCCCACTAGTCCATCAATGGGCACGGGCAGAACGACCTTGGCATAGAGATAGTGTGTGCCTGGTCTGAGGATAGAAACGTATCCTTCTGTAGCTCCTTTAGTAGCTGCCTCCATCTGGAAATTTCCAGTCTGGGTGTGCCTTCATTGGTTATGAATCGTACATAATGTATCATCATGTCAGTCCCGGAGACTGGGCAGACTGGGCTACGCTCGAGTGTATTCTCTATTGAGTGTCCAACTCTTCATTTGTATGGAAGGCTGAGAGGTGGTCGTGAGTGGCCTGGGTGGCCCTAATCGGGTCACTTCCTTCAGGACCCCTGTTTGGAGGCAGCCATGCGCTTTATAAATCGTATTGCATTCTATAGGAATAGCAATGTGGCTGTAGGGACAGTCTCCAGTTTTGCCATGCTATATCAATGCCACCACCATGTGCTAATGGAGTGACTGGGCAATAAGGCAGAGAGAGTCATTCACGGAAGCTCGGCTGGGCCAGTCTGCCCTTCGAAGCCTCACAGATCCAGGCCTGGCATCTCACTGTTCAGTCTTTGTTACCCAAGGATATTGTTTGTGAAGAAGAGCAGATCATTTGGTCTGTGCTAAACTTCGGGCTCGCTGGCGTTGAGGCATCACCTTCGTCCAGGTACCCTCTTTCAAAGACCAGGAACAGATCACCCTATAGGAGCAATCTCAAGCCTGAGATCCTGTCAGGCTAACCTGCAGAAGGGTCTCATCTGACACGTAGATTGTCTCCTGGGAGACATCGATGGGAGAGTGGCGGTCACTCACTCGCAGAGTGCGAGTATCCTCACAGCCTGCCTGCTGTCGCGACTCACCGGAGGTGAGCTCGATCCCTGCTGCCAAACATCCAGCAGCCTCGAGGGTGCTTGCTGAAATATCTGGGGAGTGGGGACAGGAGGACCATGCCTTTTCTCAGCCATCCTTTAGGTTTTACGGCATTTGTCATCAGAAGACTGCAAGTTGTAAGCTCCAGTGCCCGAGTAGGTGGCATCTCGACATTCATAAACGTCTGACCTTATTTCAGTGTTGAAGCGTGGGCTTTAGGTTCAAAAACTTTAGGAAGAACCTATTTCCATACAGGGCTCGACAGCAGCAAGTCACCAGACTTCAAAGACACGCTATCTTCTAGGATTTGATCAACTTCCAGGGCTTCAGCTCTACTTTACCAGCCGGAGCATCTTCATATGGAGGAGAAGATGTGAGTGTAGAGGATTATTTGTTCTCAAGCGAGATGGCTCCGTAAAGGATCTGAAACGGTTGTCAAAGACGAAGGGGTTTTGAGGTTCATTTCGAAGTCTTCACTTTCACACCATGGTCATCCTGGTGATACCCATAGCAGCATCTTTTCATTGCACTCTCAGACCCAACCTCAAGCTGGCACAAGAATATGGTGAGTGCCTTGCTGGTAAGGAAGTGCTGCCAAACCTTGCTTGTTCTGATTATATCCATCCTAGCACTCTGCAGCTTGTCTTTTCTACTTTAAAAAAAAATATATTTTTATAAGTTGTATATAACTTTTTACAGGACCCCAGGGCTGCAAGAGCACATCAACGTTTATGTAGTTTATAATACAGTGTACACTAAAGATACATATGGAAAACAGTTCCACACATTTTTACAGACATAACAAGTGGATACAAAGAAATAACAGTGATCAAACGATACATGAAGGGATAGTGCACCCTTAGGTATGCACTTCCTTGGTTCTTATTCAGAATTCGGATCACGTATCCTTGTGTTCTGTACCATTGTTAGGAGCTGAAAACCCATAAAATGATCCCATATTCTGAGTATTTATGGAAGGAGCTTCCATGTCTCCAGGATTACAGAACAGGTACATGACCTCTCACCACCTACACACAGTGTAAGGATTCCAAGAGGTTTATCAAGATAGACCCAAAGCAGTGAGAGTGCATGCTTCTCCCGCAGCGAATCCAAGAGTGCTTATGTGTCTCCCGCAGAGGATCCAAGAGTGCTCATGCGTCTCCTGCAGAGAATCAAAGAGTGCCTGTGCATCTCCCGCAGAGAATCAAAGAGTATCGGGCATCTCCCGCAGAGAATCAAAGAGTGCTCGTACATCTCCTGCAGACATTCAAAGAGTGCCTGTGCATCTCCTACAGAGAATCAAAGAGTATCGGGCATCTCCTGCAGAGAATCAAAGAGTGCTCGTACATCTCCTGCAGACATTCAAAGAGTGCCTGTGCATCTCCTACAGAGAATCAAAGAGTATCGGGCATCTCCCAGAGAGAATCAAAGAGTGCTCGCGCATCTCCCGTAGCGAATCAAAGAGTACTCGTGCATCTCCCGCAGCGAATCAAAGAGTGCTGGTGCATCTGCAGCAGAGAATCAAAGAGTGCTGGTGCATCTCCCACAGAGGATCCAAGAGTACTTGTGCATCTCCCGCAGAGAATCAAAGAGTGCTTGTGCATCTCCCGCTGAGGATCAAAGAGTGCTCGTGCATCTCCCGCAGAGGATCATAGAGTACCCGTGCATCTCCCGCAGAGAATCAAAGAGCGCTCGTACATCTCCTGCAAAGAATCAAAGAGTGCTCATGCATCTCCTGCAGAGAATCAAAGAGTGACCGTGCATCTCCCGCAGAGGATCAAAGAGTACCCGTGCATCTCCCACAGAGAATCAAAGAGTGCTCATGCATCTCCCTCTGAGAACCAAAGAGTGCCCGTGCAATCTCATACCTGTGTATCTCTCACAGAGCATTTAAAAGTGCTCATGCATCTCCCGCAGAGAATCAAAGAGTGCTCGTGCATCTCCCGCAGAGAATCCAAGAGTGCTTGTGCATCTCCTGCAGAGAATCAAAGAGTGTTTGTGCATCTCCCGCAGAGAATCAAAGAGTGCTTCTCCATCTCCCACAGAGGATCCAAGAGTACTCGTGCATCTCCCGCAGAGAATAAAAGAGTGCTTGTGCATCTCCCGCAGAGAATCAAAGAGTGCTTGTGCATCTCCCGCAGAGAATCAAAGAGGGCTGGTGCATCTCCCACAGAGGATCCAAGAGTGCTTGTGCATCTCCCGCAGAGAATCAAAGAGTGCTCGTACATCTCCCGCAGAGAATCAAAGAGGGCTGGTGCATCTCCCGCAGAGAATCAGAGTGCTCGTACATCTCCCGCAGAGGATCATAGAGTACCTGTGCATCTCCCGCAGAGAATCAAAAAATGCTCATGCATCTACTGCAAAGAATCAAAGAGTGCTCATGCATCTCCTGCAGAGAATCAAAGAGTGCCCGTGCATCTCCCTCAGAGGATCAAAGAGTACCCGTGCATCTCCCGCAGGGAATCAAAGAGTGCTCATGCATCTCCCTCAGAGAACCAAAGAGTGCCCGTGCAATCTCATACCTGTGTATCTCTCACAGAGCATTTGAAAGTACTCAGGCATCTCCCGCAGAGAATCAAAGAGTGCTCGTGCATCTCCCGCAGAGAATCGAAGAGTGCTCATGCATCTCCCGCAGAGAATCAAAGAGTGCTCGTGCATCTCCCGCAGAGAATCCAAGAGTGCTCATGCGTCTCCTGCAGAGAATCAAAGAGTGCCCGTGCATGTCCCGCAGAGAATCGAAGAGTGCTCATGCATCTCCCCCAGAGAATCAAAGAGTGCCCGTGCATGTCCCGCAGAGAATCCAAGAGTGCTCATGCATCTCTCGCAGAGAATCAAAGAGTGCTTGTGCATCTCCTGCAGAGAATCAAAGAGTGCTTGTGCATCTCCTGCAGAGAATCAAAGAGTGCTCATGCATCTCTCGCAGAGAATCAAACAGTGCTCCTGCATCTGCCACAGAGAATAAAAGAGTGCTTGTGCATCTCCCGCAGAGAATCAAAGAGTGCTCGTACATCTCCTACAGAGAATCAAAGAGGGCTGGTGCATCTCCCACAGAGGATCCAAGAGTACTCGTGCATCTCCCGCAGAGAATCAAAGAGTGCTCGTGCATCTCCCGCAGAGAATCAAAGAGTGCTTGTGCATCTCCCGCGGAGAATCAAAGAGTGCTCGTACATCTCCTGCAAAGAATCAAAGAGTGCTCATGCATCTCTCGCAAAGTATCAAAGAGTACCCGTGCATCTCCCGCAGAGAATCAAAGAGTACTCATGCATCTCCTGCAGAGAATCAAAGAGTGCCCGTGCATTTCCCGCAGAGGATCAAAGAGTACCCGTGCATCTCCCACAGAGAATCAAAGAGTGCTCATGCATCTCCCTCAGAGAACCAAGGAGTGCCCGTGCAATCTCATACCTGTGTATCTCTCAGAGAGCATTTAAAAGTACTCATGCATCTCCCGCAGAGAATCAAAGAGTGCTCGTGCATCTCCCGCAGAGAATCCAAGAGTGCTCATGGGTCTCCTGCAGAGAATCAAAGAGTATCGGGCATCTCTCGCAGAGAATCAAAGAGTGCTTGTGCATCTCCTGCAGAGAATCAAAGAGTGCTTGTGCATCTCCCGCAGAGAATCAAAGAGTGCTAGTCCATCTCCCACAGAGGATCCAAGAGTACTCGTGCATCTCCCGCAGAGAATCAAAGAGTGCTTGTGCATCTCCCGCAGAGAATCAAAGAGTGCTTGTGCATCTCCCGCAGAGAATCAAAGAGGGCTGGTGCATCTCCCACAGAGGATCCAAGAGTACTCGTGCATCTCCCGCAGAGAATCAAAGAGTGCTCGTACATCTCCCGCAGAGAATCAAAGAGGGCTGGTGCATCTCCCGCAGAGAATCAGAGTGCTCGTACATCTCCCACAGAGGATCATAGAGTACCTGTGCATCTCCCGCAGAGAATCAAAGAGTGCTCATACATCTACTGCAAAGAATCAAAGAGTGCTCATGCATCTCCTGCAGAGAATCAAAGAGTGCCCGTGCATCTCCCGCAGAGGATCAAAGAGTACCCGTGCATCTCCCGCAGAGAATCAAAGAGTGCTCATGCATCTCCCTCAGAGAATCAAAGAGTGCCCGTGCAAGCTCATACCTGTGTATCTCTCACAGAGCATTTAAAACTACTCATGCATCTCCCGCAGAGAATCAAAGAGTGCTCGTGCATCTCCCGCAGAGAATCGAAGAGTGCTCATGCATCTCCCGCAGAGAATCAAAGAGTGCTCATGCATCTCCCGCAGAGAATCCAAGAGTGCTCGTACATCTCCCGCAGAGAATCCAAGAGTGCTCATGCGTCTCCTGCAGAGAATCAAAGAGTGCCCATGCATGTCCCGCAGAGAATTGAAGAGTGCTCATGCATCTCTCGCAGAGAATCAAAGAGTGCTTGTGCATCTCCTGCAGAGAATCAAAGAGTGCTTGTACATCTCCTGCAGAGAATCAAAGAGTGCTCATGCATCTCTCGTAGAGAATCAAAGAGTGCTTGTGCATCTGCCACAGAGAATAAAAGAGTGCTCGTACATCTCCTACAGAGAATCAAAGAGGGCTGGTGCATCTCCCACAGAGGATCCAAGAGTACTCGTGCATCTCCCGCAGAGAATCAAAGAGTGCTCGTGCATCTCCCGCAGAGAATCAAAGAGTGCTTGTGCATCTCCCGCAGAGAATCAGAGTGCTCGTACATCTCTTGCAAAGGATCAAAGAGTA
Source organism: Lissotriton helveticus (assembly GCF_964261635.1). NCBI lineage: Eukaryota > Metazoa > Chordata > Amphibia > Caudata > Salamandridae > Lissotriton > Lissotriton helveticus. Next base: position 111,049,926 of record NC_136064.1, read on the forward strand.
CCCGTGCATCTCCTGCAGAGAATCAAAGAGTGCTCATGCATCTCCTGCAGAGAATCAAAGAGTGCCCGTGCATCTCCCGCAGAGGATCAAAGAGTACCCGTGCATCTCCCACAGAGAATCAAAGAGTGATCATGCATCACCCTCAAAGAACCAAAGAGTGCCCGTGCAATCTCATGCCTGTGTTTCTCTCACAGAGCATTTAAAAGTACTCATGCATCTCCCGCAGAGAATCAAAGAGTGCTTGTGCATCTCTCGCAGAGAATCATAGAGTGCCAGTGCATCTCCCACAGAGGAACCAAGATTGCCCGTGCATCTCCCACGGAGGATCAAACAGTGCCCGTGAATCTCCTGCAGAGAACCAAAGAGTGCTCATGTGTCTCCGGCAGAGAATCCCAGAGTGCTTGTGCGTCTCCCGCTGTGGTATCGGGTTCTATCAGGTCTACATACTTGCAGAAACACTCGGACACCGTAAAACAGAAGTTGGCACGGAAACTGAAAATGCAAAGAAACAAGTTTATTAGGACCCCATGGGGTGGTGGTACATTCCTACAGCACCCTTCGGCAATGCAAGAAGTATCACCCCGAACATCGGTGCGCGACCTCTTTTATACAGTTTAACAGCAATAAAAAGGTAGGTGGTATACATTAGAACAGTTTTAGGTACATATAAGGGCATTTTTGGAACACAGCCAACATGTGGGAGGGGTTTAATACCACTGGCCAGTTGGGAGGAACATTCCTAAGGAGTGACCACTCTCTAGTCCAAAGATCAGATGTACGCATGCGCGAGACTGACCATTGCTAAAAATAGCCTGTTGCTGGGCAGGGTAAAGGTTCATTGGCATGAAGGAAGGACGAAAGGGCATGCTGACCACGAGGCCGCATGTTCATAGAAAATGGAAGCCACCGAATACAAAATGGCCCCCGCACGTTTAGTCAAGTTAACAAAAATGTTCGTGTAGCTGAGCTTAACGCTAACTCAGGTACTGCCAAATTACGACAGACGACCCTTTTAGCGTTTAGCTGAAGCTACCTCATAATGGAAGTAATCTGAATGTTCATCATTAATATCGATCAGCATAATTTGCTTGACTTCAGCATTACTCATATGTACATTTTTAACAATAGCTCGTTTGGATGGGATACAGGCTGTAATACATACAGTACATAAAGTAGGACCACATTGAATACATAGGCAACAGAAGAAAAATATCCCAATAATCACACATAGAACAGTTAGCAGTTTCCAACCCCAGGTACTAAGCAGAGCCCAAAACCAGCTAGAAAAAGTCCAAGTACCATTGTCAGTGTGAATTTCAGAGGCAATTTTGTGCAACCTAGAGATAGCATCATACACAGATGGTGAATTATCTGGCACATAAACACAACAACTACTTCCGATGATACGGCATGCACCCCCACGATCAGCTAACACTACGTCCAGAACCATCCGGTTCTGAAGCATAACGATTCTTGTAATTTGAAGCTCTTCAGTTATATTCCCTAAAGCGGAAGCAGTTTCATTAGCAACTGCCTCCACAACACGTGTTAACCGTCTAATTTTCCTGTTGTTTAGGGCAGCACCTACAAAAGAGAAAATTAAAATCCACATATTGTTGTAGTGAGGTGTCGGTTTGGTCGACTTCATCAATATCCAATGTTCTCTTAACTCTATTCAATATAAAATCGTGATACAATACATAATCATTATGGTACATAGGTGGGGCAATAAACACAGGGGGTAATACAAAAGATATATAACATGTACCTAGCCATCCAAGAGGAAGACGATGATAACCTTTATTACCGCAAATAAAGTAAGTGTTTCGTGAGGCCACAAATGAAATACCATTGGGTGTATCAAAGGCAAGAGTAACATTGCATTCACTTCTCCCCACTGGAATTGTTCCATTATTCCTAATACAAAGGTCTGCTTTTGTATCAATAACTGTAATTACATGTAAACTGGTCATATTTGTAAGTCTCTGATTGGTGAAGATACGAGGCGTAGATACATTGTCCGGTCAATATTCTTCCCACTCGAATTTAGTTCCTTCTGCTTGTGGATAGCCATCTCGATCGTTATAGCAAACCTTGTTCAATCGAAAAAGTAGTCCACCTTTTGTTGGCCATCTCAATGTAAAGAGAAGTGTGTACCAAGCATTACATGAACCATTGTGGGAAAATGGAAGAGGAATAAGAGGTGTTCCTCCTTTCTTTTGATGTTCCGGTAACATCCCACAAACCCAACAGTTGGATGTATTTGTCATATTGTGTGTGTGATGTAAAATTTGAATGAAACTGTTATTCAAGTAAGTCTGTCTATGTCTCTCCTCATGATAGGGCAAAGTAAAATGGAAATGTTCAGATGGAATTGGAGTGGTAGGCACTCCCGTGCAGGAAACAGTCTTTCTATAGTCCGAGCTATTACTGCTATTACCACCATAGTCGTAGCAAAAAGAACTGCAACCAAGATTTTTCTATTTCTCAATGTCATAGGTGCCATAGTACAAAGAACGAAAGTTTCAAAAACCAAACTAAAAATAAGAATGTGGTGCTGAGAACCGAGGCTGCCGCTGGTGTCTTCTCCGAGATTCAAGACGGGTGTCGCTACACTGGACAGAACTGATCCCCCCCTTGATATTCCCGGCTTCCGTTTTCGCAAACCTCGGAACGGTTACCAGCCAGTCATAAAAATACAAAAATGTATTATTTCCTTGGCCGTAGATTGTACTTCACTCCGCCAGAAATAGCGTGGTCCGGGAAGGCTCCCTCCGACTCGTTGGGCATAACAGCTGGGCTTTTCTCCGCATTCAAGATGTCTCTGTAATCGGACAGCACTTCAGGGTTCACCAGATCCGGAGAGACACGTCGGCAGTGCGTTGAATGTATCCACCGCTTCTTATTCGTGACGCGCACAGCCGTTCGCGTTGCCAGCAGCACTTGTTCAGGGCCACGCCATTTCGGCTCCAAACTGCTGGATCTCTCAAACACCCGGATCATGACATGGTCGCCAGGACGAAGATTGTGAGCCTCTCCAATAGAATTGTCGGGGAGCGCTTCTCGAACCTGTTGATGAATAGAAAGTAAATCATTTGTTAATCGTGCCAAATAATCGTTCATCATTATACAAGGCACATCATATATCAAGCGAGGCTTTGGAGCGCCCCAGATATTCATGGGCCTTCCAAACACCACCTCATAGGGTGTGAGGCCAGTTCGAGAGTGTGGCACTTATCTAATAGACAATAATGCCAATGGCAAAGCATCCGGCCAATTCAAAGACGTGGATGCCACGATCTTTGCTAGCTTCAGCTTCCGAGTCGCATTATACCTTTCTACTAGACCTGCTGACTGCGGGTGGAATACAGCGTGGAATTTTTGTCGAATTCCCAATCCTTTTAGGACATGCTCCACTATCTTCCCAACAAAATGAGGACCATTATCATTCCACAAGAATTTACAAACACCATAACGGGGGAAGTACTCTTTGAGTAATACCTTAGCTGTTGTTAATGCTTTATTGTCCTTTGTGGGGTAGGCTTCAACCCATTTGCTAAAAGCACACACCACCAATAGGACATACTTGAGGTTATTACAGCGCTCCAGTTGCATATAGTCCATTTGCAGTACTTCGAATGGTGCAGTAGGTGGAACAAACCCTCCTTTAGGAGTAGAGGTCCCTTTAGCAGTATTGTACTGTAGGCATATCAGACAGGTCTGTACTATTCTCCTAGTCGTGCTGGTAATCTCAGGATGCTCCCAAACTCGTGTAAGCAATTTCGTAATTGCAAGAGCTCCGACATGTGCCAGTCCATGCATCATTTGAACCATTGCTTGCAAGTAAGCAGCAGGCAATTTCCATTTCTCCATATCTTTGCTTCTCCAACAACCCTCATCATCCAATACTCCCTCTGTTGCCCAGGTTGCAAGTTCTACTTTAGATGTGACTTCTGTATGTCTAGAATTTCTTCTCTAGCATCATGCCATCGCTCGGCTTGCGATCTCACCACATACATAGGAGAGTCATTTTGCAACATGGCAGTCTCTCTCGCTATGCGGTCTGAAAAAGCATTTCCTTGCCCTATTTTGTCTGTCACTTTCTTATGTGCACTACATTTTATTATCGCCACCTTCCTTGGACATAATAGTGCATTCAGGAGGTCGCATACCAACTCTCCGTACATGATGTGTGTTCCGTGTGAGGTCATAAACCCTCGTTCCCTCCAGAGTAGGCCAAAATCGTGCGCTACTCCAAAGGCGTAACGACTATCAGTATAGATATTCACACATAGACCAGCGCTTAACTCACATGCTTTCGTTAAGGCTATCAATTCTGCCGCTTGAGCAGATTTTTGTGGTATTCGTGCTGCTTCTACCACTGTCTTAAGTGTCGTGATCGCATAGGCTGCGGAGCACTTCGAGTAGCTCCTATGTCGACCAGAAACTGATCAGTAGAACCCAAAACATGTGCTGATATATATGGACCCCTTTGATCGACTGGTACTTCAACCGATTCCACACCCCATCCTACGCAATGCTATGCATAATTATTATCCTGAGACTCAGTATACTCTCCTTCAGCTATCTGATACTGATTCCGTGGATCAAAAGTATTATGTTCAACCTGACCACGACCCCTCTCTTCAAACCTACCACGATCATTCGCTCCACCTCTTGATCCTGAATAACTATTCCGTGACCTTCCACTTCCTCGACCCCTCTGACTACGCTGTTCACGAAGTACCGGACAATCTGCGAGCCAATGTCCAAACTGCTTACAGTATGCACACTGATCCTCAGAAATGTCAGAACGAGGGGGAGACGTAACGTACGATCCTCGTCTACCCCTATCGTTCCCTCTCAATTGCGTAGCACCAACCTGTGCCAACATCACTTTCGTCTTTAAGTCCTTCGCTTTCTTATCACTACTTTCTTTAGCCTCTAGCTCCTGACGTTCATAATACTGAGCCATCGTTAATAAGGAGGCAGGCGTTGCCGTGGTCCATGAACTTTCACCAGCCTTTAATCGTTTTGCAATCTCCGGTAGGAGATTAGCCACATACTTATCTACGAATAAGTGCCTGCCTGTGTCCTCTGTTAATGATTGACCACTGTAATCATGGAATGCTTCCTCAAAACGTGAAAAGAAATCAGAAACCAATTCCTCTGGCTTCTGCTTACACGACGCTAACACTGTCCAATCTATTTTCTTAGGAGGGACAAGCGTTTTTAATTTATTCAAGATAGCTGTTGGCAAATCTAAAATCAACTGATACGGTTTACATGCAGGTTCCCTATCTGAATCAGCTCTCACTATGTCCTTCCAATCTGCACCTAATATCGTTCGATCGTCAAACTTACGAATCATCCTCCACATATCAGGAGGCAATATCAGCCCAAAGAAAAGATCGATATCAACTAACGTCATAATACACGAAGAAATAGCACCCTCCACACCTTCATAGAAAGCTGCTGGATTTTTACGGGGGTCAGGCAAAACATTCTTAAGTGCCATAACATCTGCTCTATTCCAGGGCCTATAAACCCAATTATATATAAAATAGCCCCTTGAATCCTTAGACGTCTTATCCTCATCCGTACCATCCCCTTTAGGAGGGACATACAAAGGTGCAGCTTCCCGCATAGGCAAAACATTAATCGCAACACTCTTATCTGATCCATAGATAGGGCACACTCGGGAATTTCCCGTCGATCCAGACGCTGATTGCTCTGATGCCTTTTTCGCCGCTCGCAATCGTGTCGCCTCGTCTCGTAACTGAACCAACCGCCGGAAGAATTCGTCCGCATCTGAAAGAGCAAAAATACCTTTATGAAAATTCTCACGACCAACTGATATATCTTTAGGTTCCAACTCAGGAGAGTGTTTTCTAAACCGCTCAACAACTTCATCTGTAAAATGATTCAAAAAATACAACCGTTCCTTGTCAGACCACTGATTCATAAGATCATTAACCCCTGACACAGTTATAATATCACTGTTAAGTTTACGAGCAATCGAACGTAATTCCGTCATGCGTTCGGTATGTAACCTGCTACGCTGTTTATCCTGGCTATCCTCGTCCAAGTCCTCATCCGGAGCCGTAGGCTGAACATACGGAGGCGGGCAACGATCTAACAATGAAAAATCATCTAATTCATTAGTAAGGACAGGATAAAGAGGACGTCTAATAGGAAACTGACCATTAACCTGCAGGTTACGTTCTCGACTCTCTTTCTCTTTCTGTTCCTGGAATTCCTTCTCCTGTAGCTGTAAAGCTTTATCCCGAGCAGCCTTTCGCTGCTCTTTGTCCGCCAAGGCTTCTGCACGCTTCATTCGTTCACGCGCCGCTTTCTCCCACATACGCACACAATCAAACATGTCCTGTCTAGACCTGCGCTGAAACAAACACTGTTCAACATACTGGACTTTTCGCAAGTCGAATGACCCATGTAGTGGCCATTGCAACTCACGATCAGGTTTAGTGTATTTGTGCCATAACGTGCTATACATTATGGGAGGAAGGCCAAATTTAATGTACATTTCGCGATTAGGAGTCCCCTCTGGGGGAGCCAGCTGAGATTCATTTAATCGATAAGTGGTACCATTTCCAAAGCAGCACATTCCTCGGAGTGTGCTGAGGACAGGCATGTTCAAAATATCACGGAAAAACGCGATATTACATAAAATGGCACTTAAGGGTACTTATGCACAATGTGCCGTTCAAACAAATTCAAAAGCAGAGAAATATCCCTACATGCCTGCCTATGTGAGGTGCACTCCACATATAATTCAAATCATAGGTCCAAACGTTAGCTAACTCATACAAATTCAAATTCAAATTCAAAAAGCCACAGTAAGTGTCAATAGACTACCTTACCAAACATAAGCTTACCAAATATCTTCAAAAGTCCAGATTCCAACTGCCAAGTTCCGTAGCCGAATCAGCCAAAACAGGCACTACACTACAAGCCAAACGATCAGAACCTCAGTCGAGGACCGGCGCCACCTGGAAGGTCAGATCAGAAGGAAAGGAAAAAACACCGTGGGTGCCAAGACTCGGGTCACTCAGTGGCAGCGTACGCGTCCATAGCGAGTTTCCAATCCTTCGTCGTGACCTCTCCTTCGGGCATCCGAGTCGCCGATGAGGTCCCTTCGTGGTCGCCAATTGTGGTATCGGGTTCTATCAGGTCTACATACTTGCAGAAACACTCGGACACCGTAAAACAGAAGTTGGCACGGAAACTAAAAATGCAAAGAAACAAGTTTATTAGGACCCCATGGGGTGGTGGTACATTCCTACAGCACCCTTCGGCAATGCAAGAAGTATCACCCCGAACATCGGTACGCGACCTCTTTTATACAGTTTAACAGCAATAAAAAGGTTGGTGGTATACATTAGAACAGTTTTAGGTACATATAAGGGCATTTTTGGAACACAGCCAACATGTGGGAGGGGTTTAAACCACTGGTCAGTTGGGAGGAGCATTCCTAAGGAGTGACCACTCTCTAGTCCAAAGATCAGATGTACGCATGCGCGAGACTGACCATTGCTAAAAATAGCCTGTTGCTGGGCAGGGTAAAGGTTTATTGGCATGAAGGAAGGACGAAAGGGCATGCTGACCACGAGGCCGCATGTTCATAGAAAATGGAAGCCACCGAATACAAAATGGCCCCCGCACGTTTAGTCAAGTTAACAAAAATGTTCGTGTAGCTGAGCTTAACGCTAACTCAGGTACTGCCAAATTACGACACCGCAGAGGATCGAAGAGTGCTTGTGCATCTCCCACAGAGGATCAAAGAGTGCTCTTGCATCTCCCGCAGAGAATCAAAGAGTGCTCATGCATCTCCTGCAGGGAATCAAAGAGTGCCCGTGCATCTCCCGCAGAGGATCAAAGAGTACCCGTGCATCTCCCGCAAAGAATCAAAGAGTGATCATGCATCACCCTCAGAGAACCAAAGAGTGCCCGTGCAATCTCTTGCCTGTGTATCTCTCACAGAGCATTTAAAAGTACTCATGCATCTCCCGCAGAGAATCAAAGAGTGCTTGTGCATCTCTCGCAGAGAATCAAAGAGTGCCCGTGCATCTCCCACAGAGGATCCAAGAGTGCCCGTGCATCTCCCACCGAGGATCAAACAGTGCCCGTGAATCTCCTGCAGAGAACCAAAGAGTGCTAATGTTTCTCCTGCAGAGAATCCCAGAGTGCTTGTGCGTCTCCAGCAGAGGATCAAAGAGTGCTTGTGCATCTCCCACAGAGGATCAAAGAGTGCGCTTGCATCTCCCACAGAAGATCCAAGAGTGCCCGTGAATCTCCCACCGAGGATCAAAGAGAACCCGTACATCTCCCGCAGAGAATCCAAGAGTGCTTGTGCATCTCCCGCAGAGAATCAAAGAGTGCTTCTGCATCTCCCGCAGAGAATTAAAGAGTGCCCGTGCATCTCCCACAGAAGATCCAAGAGTGCCCGTGCATCTCCCACCGAGGATCAAAGAGAACCCGTGCATCTCCCGCAGAGAATCAAAGAGTGCTTGTGCATCTCCCGCAGAGAATCAAAGAGTGCTTGTGCATCTCCCGCAGAGAATTAAAGAGTGCCCGTGCATCTCCCACAGAAGATCCAAGAGTGCCCGTGCCTCTCCCACCGAGGATCACAGAGCACCTGTGCATCTCTCGCAGAGAATCAAAGAGTGCTTGTGCATCTCCCGCAGAGAATCAAAGAGTGCTTGTGCATCTCTCGCAGAGAATCAAAGAGTGCCCGTGCATCTCCCACAGAGGATCCAAGAGTGCCCGTGCATCTCCCACCGAGGATCAAACAGTGCCCGTGAATCTCCTGCAGAGAACCAAAGAGTGCTCATGTGTCTCCTGCAGAGAATCCCAGAGTGCTTGTGCGTCTCCAGCAGAGGATCAAAGAGTGCTTGTGCATCTCTCGCAGAGAATCAAAGAGTGCCCGTGCATCTCCCACAGAAGATCCAAGAGTGCCAGTGGATCTCCCACCGAGGATCAAAGAGTACCCGTACATCTCCCGCAGAGAATCCAAGAGTGCTTGTGCATCTCCCGCAGAGAATCAAAGAGTGCTTTTGCATCTCCCGCAGAGAATTAAAAAAGAGTGCCCGTGCATCTCCCACAGAAGATCCAAGAGTGCCCGTGCATCTCCCACCGAGGATCAAAGAGAACCCGTGCATCTCCCGCGGAGAATCAAAGAGTACTTGTGCATCTCCCGCAGAGAATTAAAGAGTGCCCGTGCATCTCCCACAGAAGATCCAAGAGTGCCCGTGCATCTCCCACCGAGGATCAAAGAGCACCTGTGCATCTCTCGCAGAGAATCAAAGAGTGCTTGTGCATCTCCCGCAGACAATCAGAGTGCTTGTGCATCTCCCGCAGAGAATCAAAGAGTCCTTGTGCATCTCCCGCAGAGAATCAAAGAGTGCCCGTGCATCTCCCACCGAGGATCAAAGAGTACCGGTGCATCTCCCGCAGAGAATCAAAGAGTGATCATGCATCACCCTCAGAGAACCAAAGAGTGCCCGTGCAATCTCATGCCTGTGTATCTCTCACAGAGCATTTCAAAGTACTCATGCATCTCCCGCAGAGAATCAAAGAGTGCTTGTGCATCTCTCGCAGAGAATCAAAGAGTGCCCGTGCATCTCCCACAGAAGATCCAAGAGTGCCCGTGCATCTCCTGCAGAGAACCAAAGAGTACTCATGTGTCTCCTGCAGAGAATCCCAGAGTGCTCGTGCATCTCCCGCATGGAATCAAAGAGTGCGCACACATCTCAAGTTCTGGTGGCTCATTAGCAGACATGGTCCCCTCAAGTGGACTTTGCAGTTCTTCAGACATACCTCTTTCTCATCCTTCCAACTTAGGCGCAGTCCTAGGACATCCTGGTGGCTCCGCAGCTGACATGATCCATACAAGTGGACAAAGTGAAGTTGGCAGGGTATGCCCAGACGTGGGTCCCTTGCTCACTTTGCCACTGGATTCAAGCTAGCCTGGCTGATGAAGGGTGTTACCCAGAAACCTTTCCCAGGATGCTTGATTCCAGTCCAGGGAAGACCTGGCTTGGCAGTTCGGTCTGCACTGTTCCCATGAGGCACAGGGTCAATATTGATTTGCATTTAGCTGGGTCTGAACTGAGGTGGCGAAGTGAGCTAAAGAATGATGATGGATTCAACGCAGATCTGTGGCTGGGCGTGAGTGTCTGAATAGTTTCAGCGCTCTGTCCATCTTATCCTTGTGTTTGCTTTGTTCTCCCTAAGTGCGCCGGGTATGCCTAGATGTGTGTCCTTTGCTCACTTTGCCACTGGATTCAAGTTAGCCTGGCTGATGAAGGGTGTTACCCAGAAACCGGTAGGATGCTTGCTCCCGGTTCAGGGAAGACCTGGCTTTGCAGTTCGGGCTGGACTGTTCCTATGAGGCACAGGGTCAAGACTGATTTGCATATGGCCATGTCTGAATTGGGGTGGTGTGATGAGCAAAAAAAACGATGGATTTAGGCCCAGATCTCTGTACTGGGGGGAATGTATGACATTGTTCTACATTCTGTCCATCAATTGTTCTTTTTGCATTTGTGAGCCCATGGTGGGTCTGTAAGCTGCAGGTATACTGGCAGTGGACTGTGGTGGGTCTGTAAGCTGGATGTGCACGGTGGTCTGTTTGGGTCTGTTAGATGTAAGTGGGATGTACACAGTGGGCTCTCCAGGTCTCTCCCAGAGTTCCCTCTCACAGTTTCCACTTCCTGTTTGCAGAGATCCTGGCCTGCTCTGAGCTGCACGTGGTCCTGAGGCTGGTGCTGAAGGCGGGAAACTTCATGAACGCGGTGAGTGTGGGAGGCCTGCTCACAAGTGCACACACCAGCTTTGCCCTGTGTCACCCTCACACCCTGTGTACACCGCTCACCCGCCTAGATATACCTCCTCATACCCTGCGTACGCCGTCTTACCCTTGTAAACACCCCCACTCCATGTATGCACCCCCTCTCCCCCTGTATACACCCCCACTCCATGTATGCACCCCCCTCCGCCTGTATACACCCCCTCTCCATGTATGCTCCCCCTCTCCCCCTGTATACACCCCCACACCATGTATACACCCCCTCTCCCCCTGTATACACCCCGACTGGATGTATACACCCCTCTCCCCCTGTATACAACCCACTCCATGTATACATCCCCTCTCCCCTTGTATACACCCCCACTCCATGTATACACCCCCACTCCATGTATACACCCCCACTCCATGTATTCACCCCCTCACCATGTATACACCCCCTCCCCCCTGTATACACCCCCACTCCATGTATACCTCAGCCCTCTGTATACACCTCTTCACTCCTCTGTATACCTCAGCTCATGTTTACACCTCTTCACTCCTCTGTATACCTCAGCCCATGTATACACCTCCTTACTCCCCTCTGTATACCTCAGCCCTCTGTATACACCTCTTCACTGCTCGGTATACCTCAGCCCATGTTTACACCTCTTCACTCCTCTGTATACCTCAGCTCATGTATACACCTCGTCACTCCTCTGTATACCTCAACCCATGTATACACCTCTTCACTTCTCTGTGTACCTCAGTCCATGTATACACCTCTTCACTCCTCAGTATACCTCAGCTCATGTTTACACCTCTTCACTCCTCTGTATACCTCAGCCCATGTATACACCTCTTCACTCCTTTGTACACTTCAGCCCATGTATACACCTCTTCTCTCCTCTGTACACCTCAGCCCTCTGTATACACCCCTTCACTCCTCTGTATACCTCAGCCCATGTATACACCTCTTCACTTCTTTGTACACCTCAGCCCATGTATACACCTCTTCACTCCTCTGTACACCTCAGCCCTCTGTATACACCTCTTCACTCCTCTGTATACCTCAGCCCATGTATACACCTCTTCACTCCTCTGTATACCTCAGCCCATGTATACACTTCTTCACTCCTCTGTATACCTCAGCTCCTGTTTACACCTCTTCACTCCTCTGAATACCTCAGCCCATGTATACACCTCTTCACTCCTCTGTATACCTCAGCCCATGTATAAACCGCTTCACTCCTCTGTATACCTCAGCCCATGTATACACCTCTTCACTCCTCTGTATACCTCAGCTCATGTTTACACCTCTTCACTCCTCTGAGTACTTCAGCCCATGTATACACCTCCTTACTCCCCTCTGTATACCTCAGCCCTCTGTATACACCTCTTCACTCCTCTGTATACCTCAGCTCATGTTTACACCTCTTCACTCCTCTGAGTACTTCAGCCCATGTATACACCTCCTTACTCCCCTCTGTATACCACAGCCCTCTGTATACACCTCTTCACTCCTCAGTATACCTCAGATCCTGTTTACACCTCTTCACTCCTCTGTATACCTCAGCCCATATATACACCTCTTCACTCCTCTGTATACCTCAGCCCCTGTATACACCTCTTCACTCCTCTGTATACCTCAGCTCATGTATACACCTCTTCACTCCTCTGTATACCTCAGCTCATGTTTACACCTATTCACTCCTCTGAGTACCTCAGCCCATGTATACACCTCTTCACTCCTCTGTATACCTCAGCCCATGTATACACCTCCTTACTCCCCTCTGTATACCTCAGCCCTCTGTATACACCTCTTCACTCATCTGTATACCTCAGCCCATGTATACACCTCCTCACTCCTCTGTATACCTCAGCTCATGTATACACCTCCTCACTCCTCTGTATACCTCAGCCCATGTATAAACCTCTTCACTCCTCGGTATACCTCAGCTCATGTATACACCTCTTCACTCCTCGGTATACCTCAGCTCATGTATACACCTCTTCACTCCTCTGTATACCTCAGCTCATGTATAAACCTCTTCACTCCTCGGTATACCTCAGCTCATGAATACACTTCTTCACTCCTCTGTATACCTCAGCTCATGTATACACCTCTTCACTCCTCTGTATACCTCAGCTCATGTTTACACCTCTTCACTCCTCTGTATACCTCAGCTCATGTTTACACCTCTTCACTCCTCTGAGTACCTCAGCCCATGTTTACACCTCATCACTCCTCTGTATACCTCAGCTCATGTATACACTTCTTCTCTCCTCTGTATACCTCAGCCCATGTATACACCTCCTTACTCCCCTCTGTATACCTCAGCCCATGTATACACCTCTACACTCCTCTGAGTACCTCAGCCCATGTATACACCTCTTGGTGCACAGACATAATATCGACTCCAAAATATCGACTGGAAAGAATATCGAGTTTTAAATATCGTTTGGAGAAAATATCGACTAGACAGAATATCGACAGTCAAAATATCGTTTTTAAGGTAAGTGAAGTAATATCGACTGTAAATAATATAGACATTGAAAATATCCAAGTATATAATCTAGATAGTAAAAAATATAGTTTTTTCAATAATATTTAATTATTTATAGTGTTTTTATGTTATAATATATGTGAAAAGTGTCATTTTTTTTAATAATTATTTTTAATTAATATTTTTTTTTAATTATTGTGTAATTTTATTCTGTAGCGGGTTGTGGGTTTATAGGGGAATAGGGTGGGAAGTAATTTAATTATAATAAATTAAATATGTAAATTTATTAATTGGTAGTAATAATTAATTAATTGGTAATTAAATAATATATGTTAATTATTTACAATTTAATTGGTAATTAATTTAATTTAATTGATTAATTGCTAATTATGTTAAATTAAAGGGGTATTTTTAGGGTTCAGGGTCAGTTTTCAGTTTTTGGGCAAAGGGGTATTTTTAGGGTTCAGGGTCAGTTTTCAGTTTTTGGGTAAAGGGGTATTTTTAGAGTTCAGGGTCAGTTTTCAGTTTTTGGGCAAAGGGGTATTTTTAGGGTTCAGGGTCAGTTTTCAGTTTTTGGGTAAAGGGGTATTTTTAGGGTTCAGGGTCAGTTTTCAGTTTTTGGGTAAAGGGGTATTTTTAGGGTTCAGGGTCAGTTTTCAGTTTTTGGGTAAAGGGGTATTTTTAGGGTTCAGGGTCAGTTCTCAGTTTTTGGGTAAAGGGGTATTTTTAGGGTTCAGGGTCAGTTTTCAGTTTTTGGGCAAAGGGGTATTTTTAGGGTTCAGGGTCAGTTTTCAGTTTTTGGGTAAAGGGGTATTTTTAGGGTTCAGGGTCAGTTTTCAGTTTTTGGGTAAAGGGGTATTTTTAGGGTTCAGGGTCAGTTTTCAGTTTTTGGGTAAAGGGGTATTTTTAGGGTTCAGGGTCAGTTTGGGGTTTTTGCGGTACATTTACAATATTGCCTATTATTTAATTAAATTTTGTTACTATATATATATGTTTTAAGAAATATGATGAAAAAAAAATATTTTTTTACTTTCATTAATTATTTAATTATTAAAAGTTATTTTAAGTATTGTTAATTATATTTTAGTAATTAATTTTTTATATTAATGTAATTAAACATTGTCTTCACTCCTCCGTATACCTCAGCTCATGAATACACCTTCTCAGCCCTTTGTATACCTCAGCCCATGTATACACCTCCTCACTCCTCTGTACGCCTCAGCCCATGTGTACACCTCCTCACTCCTCTGTACTCACCCCCTCTTGTCTTTCATTAATGCCCGGCGCAGGGCTTTGTCGTATTACTGACCTCTCGCTCTACCTCACAGGGGGGTATTACTGACCTCTCTCTCTACCTCACAGGGGGTATTACTGACCTCTCTCTCCACCTCACAGGGGGTATTACTGACCTCTCTCTCTATCTCACAGGGGGTATTACTGACCTCTCTCTCTACCTCACAGGGGGTATTACTGACCTCTCTCTCTCTACCTCACAGGGGGTATTACTGACCTCTCTCTCTACCTCACAGGGGGGTATTACTGACCTCTCTCTCTACCTCACAGGGGGTATTACTGACCTCTCTCTCTACCTCACAGGGGGGTATTACTGACCTCTCTCTCTCTACCTCACAGGGGGGTATTACTGACCTCTCTCTCTCTACCTCACAGGGGGTATTACTGACCTCTCTCTCCACCTCACAGGGGGTATTACTGACCTCTCTCTCTATCTCACAGGGGGTATTACTGACCTCTCTCTCTACCTCACAGGGGGTATTACTGACCTCTCTCTCTCTACCTCACAGGGGGTATTACTGACCTCTCTCTCTACCTCACAGGGGGGTATTACTGACCTATCTCTCTCTACCTCACAGGGGGTATTACTGACCTCTCTCTCTCTACCTCACAGGGGGTATTACTGACCTCTCTCTCTACCTCACAGGGGGGTATTACTGACCTCTCTCTCTCTACCTCACAGGTGGTATTACTGACCTCTCTCTCTACCTCACAGGGGGGTATTACTGACCTCTCTCTCCACCTCACAGGGGGTATTACTGACCTCTCTCTCTACCTCACAGGGGGGGTATTACTGACCTCTCTCTCTACCTCACAGGGGGGTATTACTGACCTCTCTCTCTCTACCTCACAGGGGGGTATTACTGACCTCACAGGGAGGTATTACTGACCACTCTCTCTACCTCACAGGGGGATATTACTGATCTCTCTCTCTACCTCACAGGGGGGTATTACTGACCTCTCTCTCTACCTCACAGGGGGGTATTACTGACCTCTCTCTCTCTACCTCACAGGGGGGTATTACTGACCTCACAGGGGGGTATTACTTACCTCTCTCTCTACCTCAGAGGGGGGTATTACTGACCTCTCTCTCTACCTCACAGGGGGTATTACTGACCTCTCTCTCTCTACCTCACAGGGGGAATTACTGACCTCTCTCTCTCTACCTCACAGGGGGATATTACTGGCCTCTCTCTCTACCTCACAGGGGTATTACTGACCTCTCTCTCTACCTCACAGGGGGGTATTACTGACCTCTCTCTCCACCTCACAGGGGGGTATTACTGGCCTCTCTCTCTACCTCACTGGGGGGTATTACTGACCTCTCTCTCCACCTCACAGGGGGGTATTACTGACCTCTCTCTCCACCTCACAGGGGGGTATTACTGGCCTCTCTCTGTCTACCTCACAGGGGGTATTACTGACCTCTCTCTCTACCTCACAGGGGGGTATTACTGGCATCTCTCTCCACCTCACAGAGGGTATTACTGACCTCTCTCTCTACCTCACTGGGGGGTATTACTGACCTCTCTCTCTCTACCTCACTGGGGGATATTATTGACCTCTCTCTCTCTCCCTCACAGAGGGTATTACTGACCTCTCTCTCTACCTCACAGGGGGGTATTACTGACCTCTCTCTCTACCTCACAGGGGGGTATTACTGGCATCTCTCTCCACCTCACAGAGGGTATTACTGACCTCTCTCTCTCTACCTCACTGGGGGGTATTACTGACCTCTCTCTCTACCTCACTGGGGGGTATTACTGACCTCTCTCTCTCTACCTCACTGGGGGATATTATTGACCTCTCTCTCTCTCTCCCTCAAAGAGGGTATTACTGACCTCTCTCTCTACCTCACAGGGAGGTATTACTGACCTCTCTCTCTACCTCACGGAGGTATTACTGACCTCTCTCTCTACCTCACAGGGGGGCTACGCAGGCAACGCCGCGGGGTTCCACATTTCATCCCTGCTGAAGCTGGCCGACACCAAGGCGAACAAGCCGGGCCTGAGTCTTCTGCACTTCGTCGCCATGGTAAGCTTACCCCTACGGCTGAGGTGCTCAGTGGCGGCTGGCGCCTACAGGGTGGATGGGATGGGGGGGGGAATATAAAAAAAACCCTTACCTCACACGTCCTCCTCGCTCCGAACCTCTTCTGCTGTTGGCAGCAGGGCCGGCACCAGCAAACTCCCTTGACCAATCCCTGCGCTGGTCACATGCGGTCAACAAGCATGAGAGCAGCATCCTGATTGGAGGGAGCGGCCTCTCTTGGCGCTCCTCAGCGCTCTGGAGGCCTGCACGCGCTCTCTAAGAGAGCGGGATTGAGAGGTGTAAAGTGCGCATGTCTGGCTGGCCATCGCAAGACAGACGACCATAGAGACGTGCACACCTAAAAACAGTGCCGCGGCAGCCCTCTGCCCACCCTCCTCCCTCCTGCCACTCAGCAGGCCCCGCCCCTTCCTGACACTCGGTTCAGGACGGGATGATGAACAATTTAATGGTCAAGAAGTTCCATTTTATTTTTCATCCCTGGGGTTTGGGGGGCATTTAAGTGGGGTGAGGCTCCTCCGCTCTCATGAAGGAGCGGCCCCTGGAGGCGCTACTCCTGTTTAACGCAGTCTAGGCACTTTAAGAGGAAAGAAGGGTTGGGAACCCACTCCCCAAGGACACCGTGCCTCAAGTCGATAACTCTGAGGGACGCCGTCCTGGGGGGACAGCAGTCCTCAGGGTCACTGATCCTCGGGGATAAGGACCGTCCCGACCAACGACCCTTAGATTCTCAGGGACACCAGTCCTCAGGGTCACTGTTCCTCGGGATAAGGACCGTCTGGACCAACGACCCTTAGACTCTCAGGGACGCCGTCCTGGGGGGACACCAGTCCTCAGGGTCCCTGCTCCTCGGGATGAGGACCGTCTGGACCAACGACCCTTAGACTCTCAGGGACGCCGTCCTGGGGGGACACCAGTCCTCAGGGTCACTGTTCCTCGGGATAAGGACCGTCCGGACCAACGACCCTTAGATTCTCAGGGACACCAGTCCTCAGGGTCACTGTTCCTCGGGATAAGGACCGTCCGGACCAACGACCCTTAGATTCTGATGGAACCCGGACATCAGGAACACGTCAGCAGAGTCGCTGACCTCATCTGCAGACCCTCAATCCCCAGATGTGCCCTTTTAGTGGGCCTTGGCGAAATTTTAATTACAACAGAGAAATGTGTTACTTGACGTGAAATTGCCAAACATTACGCAATTACGCCTCTTTGCATAATTAGGAGTAATTTGACAAAAAATATCCTAATACAGGAGCAGCCAATTTAGCGTGCTGCTGCTCGGCTTCTTTTGCATTTAACGCTATTTCCTTAGCGCAAAATCTGTCCTCATGTCTATTATATATTCAAGGCTACATTTGAGGTTAAGAAAATAGCGCCAAATGCTGGGTTACCTCGTCGCGTAATTCTGCATAATCACGCGTACATTTGCTGTAAGTACACTAAAGTCAGGGCACAATTCAGGGGTACACGCGGGTAGACGGCATCCACCCCCTTATTTTACAGGGTGGACGCTGTCCACCCTGCCTTGAAATTGGGCCCCAGTGAATTACTCTGAACTTGTCCAGGTGTGATTTTCCGACACCTGGGAGTAGTCAACTGCACCTGCGCATTGTCCAGCAGCAACCTGCAGGCAGAGAAGGGGCTTTGGGCCCGATTCACAGAACTAACTTAAGACAAAATCCTAAACGTACTACCATTTCGGTATTCACAGAAGGCACTTACTCATTTCGGTATTCACAGAAGGCACTTACTCATTGTGGTATTCACAGAAGGCACTTACTCATTTCGGTATTCACAGAAGTTAGGACTCCTAACTTTAGGACTCCTAACTTTAGGACTCCTAAACTGAGAAAAATCCCAACATTAAGACTTTCGGTATTCACAGAAGACATTTAAAGGTCTTAAAGTTAGGAGTCCTAACTTCTGTGAATACCAAAGTGAGTAAGTGCCTTCTGTGAATACTGAAATGAGTAAGTGCCTTCTGTGAATACCAAAATGGTAGTAAGTTTAGGATTTTGTCTTAAGTTAGTACTGTGATTTGGGCCCTTTGTATTTTAAATTCGACGAGAGGCCAAAAGAAAGGCCAAAGTTAGGGGCCACAGGCCTCCTTTTGTTCTGTACAGGCTGGCAGCTATCTGAAGCCTCACACCTAGCTGGAGCTGCAATGAGGGGAAACAAAAGGCACACACTTTATTACTTCACTTGTGCTTAAGAGAGGCGTGGTTGTGACTCTGTTCAGCTCCTGTATTTAAGATTTATTCATGCACTGTAAGAATGTCAAATGTATTGGTCTGTCCAGATATTTACACAAACAATTTAATCATCACTATGTTGTTTTATTTCTTTTGTAGCGCTACTCTACCCAATGCAGGGTGTTGGAGCGTTTTGCGACACATACACACATTATAGGACAATAAATCCTATGTGTGTGTAGATCAACGTACAGGATGTGATATATAGGACACTGGGGGTTGCAAGGTGTAGGAGTCACTTGACCTTCATAGCTCACTGAGCTATATTAGAAGGATTACAATTTTTGAACTGCAAGAAACAAAAGGATCTCTGTGTTAAAAGCAGTAACGTACCTACTTACCCAACTACATAAAATAAAATATGTCATCTTTAACTTAGATAATATGCTGTGAAGAAGACAAATTAACCCTCTATAGAACTTCGATTCAAAACTGGGACTAGACAGAACACAGATCTATCTAGTGAATGTGTTAACCTCAAAAGTTATTTTAACATTATTATTGTTTCCTGAGATTTACTGGGCACTTAGAGATTTCTGAAGCAGGTGCCTTAATCCCAGCAGATATTTTAAAATGCAAACTTTCCAAGCAGTTAAGTGGAACAGATTTGCTGCCACTTTTCTCCTTGTTAGCAATTTCTTTGTGGCAGAGTTAAAAAAAAATATGTATATAAGTTGAGGATCAGATTTTGAATCAGGATTGAGTCTCTTTTTTGGCACAACCCTGAAGCAAAATCTCCTTTGTTAAGTCTTGTAATGCCCTCAAATGTACTCATTGGAGACCTGCTAAACATTGCTAAGATCTGATGTCACTTCTTATGATGTCACCTCCTGTGATGCAGCGCCGTGATGTCACTCGCCATGATGTCACTTGCATACTGCCTAACTTGGTTAGTTCCCCCCACTTCTTTTTATAGGACTTGTTCCCTGACTACAGGAAATTATGTGAGTTACACCCACCCCTACATTTTAGGGCCTTGCTGACACTGTCTTTACCAATGCTTAATGTTAGAAAGTCAGGGAGCCTTACGATGCAGCCTAATGAGTCTAGCAAGGTAGTTCGTTTGCTTAATGTGCCTGCTGCAGACATCTCTGTCCCTTCTGCAGGTGCCTGGGGTCACCGGCCGACTCGGCGTTTCATCCTTCGAAGGTCGATAACACTGGAACCTGGTGAACTTGAGCCCCATTGTCACCTGCATTTAAAGTGTCCTTTCACGGGCATGTAATTAGAAGGAAGGGAGGAGGACTTCTTTCGGGAACAGGCTCGGCTGGGATGGCCCCGCCCCCAGGTCCAGGCCCCGCCCCCCGCCTCGTGACTCAGGATGACAGGAAGAGCTGCAGGGCTTCCACTTCCCTGACATCTGCAGGTGAATCTTAATTACAAATCACTCCTCGTGCACCAGGGGCCTCCCTGGTGGAAGTGAATTAATTACACCTCAGCTGGCACCGGAGCGGTGCACGTGAGGACGGGGCCCCTGGGGCTGCATGACGTGACGTCAGCGTTGAAATGTGGAGCAAGTCCAACACGGATCAGATACACCGTGAACTCCACAAAGGTGAACTGCGTACAGGGCAGGCGGGCAATGCCCAAAGGGCTGGTCTGACAGGCACCGGTCTATGCAGGTCCAGCTTTAGGGGGGTGCGATCGGTGCAGCCGCACCGGGCGCTGAGCTGGAGGGTGGGCTCTGAACCTCGGGGGGGTGGGGAAGTGCCTGGCATGCACGCTGCATGAAGGGGTTCACCCCTCCCCAATGCATCCGCAGCACGGAAAGCATGGAGGGCAGCACTGGGCCACAGACAGGCCTGAGGAGGCTGGGGAGACGGAAGGCCACCGGCCCCCACCGGACCACCCATGGCCGGGCCTCCCAGCCCTCTCCTCACATTCCTGGCTCGTCTCTCTAGTGTGAGACGTTGGCCTGGCACATGCTGTCCACTATTCTAGTGGGCACCTCGCGCCAGTCCAAACGACCCTTATTGATGGCAGGTTTAACCCGTTCTGTGCTTATGACGGAACCACTCCGTCACGAGCCACGGGCGCACTGTGCTCATGACGGAGTGATTCCGTCATGCCACGGCCGCTCCGCCCACGCGGCACTGATTCCCCGCCTGTGCGGGCGAATTAGTGAGTGGGCGGAGCCGTGACGGAACCACTCCGTCATAAGCACAGTGCGCCCGTGGCTCATGACGGCGTGGTTCCGTCATAAGCATGGCCGCGCGACCCCCTTCCCCCCCAGCGGAATTACCGCCGCCGCCAAGGGGTTAAAGACAACCTATATAGAAAGCTATCCTGGTGGTAGCTGTGGAGAGCAGCCTTCAGGCTAAGTCTTGAAGGAATGTAAAGCAGCTTGTTTTACCAGTCTATAACCTCCTGAATGACCAAATGAAAGGAGAACCACACCAGGTATATACATAAAATATATGTATTTATTACTAAACACTCTCTACTAATCTCTTCATGAGATTAGAGCACAAGGCACACAATAATATAGTACTAGAACAACAGTAAATAGCACAATACACAGCGGGCTCCAGGGGGAGACCAAACCATATACTAAGAAAGTGGTATAACAACCACGACTTGACTAGACACAGTGTCTAGAGCCTGTAGAACCGCTGGGACCCCAAGGACCCACCCAAGGTAGTGACACAGGGGACCCACGGGGGAAGCGTGCAGTGTGAGAACACAGCCGCGAGCTCCGTACAATCCTATGGAAGCTTGACTCTGCTGCCACAGGGACCAGGAGATGACGACGATGACCAAAGTCCACAGGCGATCTGTCCCACAAAGGATGTCGAGTGCTGGGGGGTCGGAGTCCAGATTGGAGACCAACAAGCCTTGGCAACAGCAACCCACGCGGTGAGTAAAAAGATGCTTCGGGGAGGACCAGCAAGGTTCTGGGGACTCCCCAAGTGATGGAGAGTCAGGGTACGTCTGGAGAAACCAGGAAAGTCCACAGAAAGTGAAAGTTACCTTCACAGGGACCCACAGGTCGACAGACCAGGGATCGCGAAGGGACCTTGAGAGGAATCACAAAACACCAGCCCACGGAACACTCGTGGAGTGTAGGCCAGTAATCTTCGGTGGAAACACTGCTCGGGGCTTGGACTACAAGTAGCCCAAAGCAGAGCCTCAGGCATCGCCAAAAAGCATATGCTGCTACAAATGTGCACGGTATCCAGGGGTTCGGGTTGCACGGTCCCCACAAGGGCTGCAGGTCTCAGGATTGCTGAGAGCACTGGTTGGCCTTGGGGAAGCACAGGAACCCACCTCCTGTGTTGCAAAATCTTTGGAGTCCTTCAGGAGCTGCGTAGTTGCAAACCAGTCAGATGCGTAGAGGTGCCTGCCTTGCAGGGGATTAACTCCTTTACTCCAAGGGAGATTCTTCAGTCGTCCAGCAAAGCGTAGATCATCAAAGGATACTTGGTTTCTGTAGCAGAGTTTAGTCCATGTAATATCTAAAGTGCTGTAGCCAGGGGTTCCTACTTTATACCCAAGGAAGGGGTGGGACAAACTCTGAGGACCCACCTATGGGAGGGTCAGGACAGAGGGGTGGCTACACTCATATCCTTTGTCCAGTTTCATGCCAGAGCAGGGGCTGAGTGCCCCTGCAACAGGTTTGAGCTGGACTATGCACAGGGACACCAAATGTGACCCCAGTGCAGACTTCAAAGCACTCTTGGAGTGCACCCACCCAGCCCCAATACACTAAAGTCTGTCTGGGAGGTGGTTACACCTCCCTGTGACAGGAAACCTATTGTCCAGCCTCCCCTGCCGGTGTTTCATCCAGCAGCAGGAGGGCAGACGCGTATCTGTGGCTGGCAGCATCCATCTTGTGATGCCAGGGTAGAGAAAGCTGGTACCGGGTGTATCGGCGCTGTCATATTTCTCCCTCTTGGAGGGTGGAATCATACCTCTCCTGCTGGGACTGGCGGGAAGGTATGATTCCAAGGTGTTTGACACCAAATACGAAATGTTTCCATGCAGCCATTCCAAAGTTAGCATTTACAGCGAGGTTATAATGCACTTAAGAGTATATGATATGGCTGCATCACAGAACAACCAGCGAATAGATTCCAAAGGCTGCAGAGGGGTCCTGCCCATGCATGGGCACCCTCTCACACAAAACCCAGCACCCTGCCTTCAGGATTGATAAGGCTGCCATAGGGGTGACTTATAGGTTTATATGTGCAGTGATATAGGATAGATATAGTGAACGGCTATCTAAGTAAGGGGTGCATACACCACCTTACATAGGCTGCAGTAGCAGACCTGTGGTGTCATTTTAAATGGTCTCCCGGGGGTGGCATAATACATGCTGCATCCCCTGGGAGGCCTCTGGGGTACCTATACCCTGGGTACATAGTATACCATATACTAGGGACTTATAAGGGTACCCCTGAATCCAATCTGGAGTGTACCTAAAGTACATGCAATCAATTTAGAGGAGAAAGCAGCGAGGCTGGGGTCCTGGATAGCAGGATCCCAGCCAGACTAAATCGAAAACAGTGAAACATCAGCAAAAAATGGAGGTAACTATAAGAAGCAGACCCTACTCTCCTAGATCTAACGCCTCCATGTCCCTTCTAGATGCTACACTTCTTTATTTTACAGTTTTGTGTTCATTCGTCACTGCTGGATGCAGGGCATCTTGCTGCACCCCCACATAAACTAGGCAGAGATGCCGAATCGCCTGTAAGCCTCCTCTGCTCCCTCCCCCCTTGGAGCAGTGACCCGAGTTCCCCCCTCCCCCGTTGACCCAGAACAATATCTAGAGGTGGTTTTCAGCAGCGACCCCTCATCTCCCCACAGATCACTTGTAAATCTGCCTCACCGAGATCTCTCCACTGCGCCCCGTGAAAGAAAGGGCATCTTTGAAGCGCTCTCTGCTCACTAGGCGCTATATGAGTGAACGTCACATTGCGTCACTGACTGACCTCTGGTACCCAGGGGTCCCTCCGATGACGGCTCATCTCCCTTCTCTGAAATCCAGTAAAAAGGACATTTTGCTTTTTTGGGGGCGCGTGCGGTCTGGCCAAGAGGCCATCAGAGGCCCCGAAAACAAGGGGACCAGATCTGGTGTTCTTATGGATCCCCTCTCCAGACCAGAAACCTCTTGTCCGGGCGCCAGGACTGAGGGAATGCCCTGAGGGTCGAGAGGAATGGAGGCCTCGGTTCTAAACTCCAAGCCCAGAACAGGCCTGCAGCCCTCCTCCCCGCGCCCCACCTGAACCTGCATTACGATCCCTTCATTGCCTTCTTACTCTGACTTACCTTCATTTAAAAAATCCTTAAAGCATGGTTCATTAACCTCTAATGTTATCCGAACTATGGGCTAGATGTAGGTAATTGTAAATTACCGATTCGAAAATACCAAATTTTACCGATTCGCTATTTTCGAATCGGTAATTGCAATGTACATAATAATTCGGTAAAAAATACCGAATCGGTAAGATTCGGTATTTACCGAATCGGTAATAACCGATTCGGTAAAATTGGAAAAAATTCAAGGGTGGCAGGGTGGCACTTTGACACCCTGCTGCACCCCTGATTAGTGCTTGTGTGCACATGTGGCACACATACATGCCCTAAGGGCATGTATGTCTGTCACATGGCACAAGTGTAAATGCACATTTATGCATTTACATAGGAATTCCTTATTTACCACCAACTAATAGTTGGTGGTAAATAACGAATTCTTAAAGCCGCTTCCTACATCTCATTCACTGATTCGGTAAATACCGAATCGGTATATGATGATTCGGTAAATACCGAATCGGTAAATACCGATTCGTTATTTACCGAATCGGAAAAATAGTCTCCTACATAGGAAAAGGCTTTTACCGGTCGGTAACGGCCGATTTCGGCCATTACCGACCGGTAAAAGCCTACCTACATCTGGCCCTATGACCTGTGTAGACTGCTCAAGAGCCGAGATAAGAGGTGTGGCGCAGCGGCCAGGGTGCCTGACTCTGGACCACAGGGCTCATGGTTCGATCGCAGGCGGCAGGTTAGCCCAGCACCATGTGACCCTGGGCAATAGCCTGCTTAATCTTCCCGATGGCCCCCAGCGCCGGGACACCACTTCGGAGGTAGCTGTGCGCTTTACAAATACTGGTATTTCATTTAATTTAATTTCTTCTGGAATGATTTGTGCGCTCTGTAAAGTCATATATTATAATCGTATATTATAACACAATAGAGGTGGGCCAGCAAACAAATTAACAGGGAGGGCCGGTCCCGAGCCGAGGGTCGGGCTCTGATGTTCGAGCACGAGCCCTGCAAATGGTTGTTCGGTAAATCATACAATAAACCACGTAAAATGTGATGGTCTCTTTAAAGTTTAGAAAAAAGCAAACCTCTTTACATTTGGAAGCTTTTAAATTGAAGGGGCACATTGTATAGCACTTCATTGAGAAGTGCTTATTGAAAGTGGTAGTTTCAAACAACTGGTATTCTGACCTCACATATTTGAAAGTCTCGTCATATGCAATAAGAAACCGTTTTGGTGAAATAAAATATTTGTCTAAGATTGCACAATTTAAGGTGGGAAGCTGCCATTGGCCATGATTCTGGTTCCACTTTGTTCAATCAGCTAGTATACGAGTATCAATTTCTCTTTTCTTATGTTAAGGCTTTACTTTTTCCTCTTAGTGCATTTTCTGCACTTTTAACAAGTGTAGCACAAACTCAACCTGAAGGTATTGTCGCTGTTGGAAAGTGGGTTATTGGGAGGGGCAAATGTAGGCCTGCCACTGGCAATAAGGCCACTAACTCATGATAGGGCTCGGAATCGGTCTTAGAACATTATTCCTATGCTGAACCCTTGGTAGCTTGGCTGCGAGCAGGCAGGCTTAACTTCAAAGACAGGTATGTAAAGCATTTAAAAACACCTATTCAGTAAATAATTAAGACACAACACAAAATAAAAATCCCACACCAATTTAATAAAAATAGAAAATATTTTTATCTTTTAAATGATACCAAAACGAAATAAATCCACTGTAGGGAACCAGAGATGAACTTTTAAAGATTAGTCACTTTCTAGTGCTTAGAAACCAACAGTGCCCCTTTTAGTCATTTCGTTTGCTCTGACAGGGACACACCTTCATAAATTGTTCTGGAGGATCTCTCACCAGTCTTGTGCAGCCCGCCCCAGCAGGCTGGGTCCAGTTAGAACTCCTTCCTGGGGCACCCCAGGCTGGGATTCTTTGTGGTGATGTCCAGGTGAGCTCTGTTAACCCGTAGCCTGCAGGGAGTCCACTCTTCAGTCCTTTTGAAGCAGGTTTGATCCACTGGGATGTAGTTTCAGATGGTGCAAAAGGCGCAATCTTCAGTCATAATGACTATCAAAGTCTCAGATCAGCTAATATCGGACTGAGTTCACCTCATCGATTGAGATAGAAAAGGTACGGTGGCCGCTCGCTGCGTTACCAGGCTCCTTCCTCTGGAGTTTTCTACTCATTCACCTAAGACTTGAAAATGACGACCTCAAATTCAGGAAATTCACACATTTGCATCTTTTCACTCTGGCATTTGAATAATCCCATTCTCACAGGCACCGTAGTTGGTGGCTTTACCCTAGTCTTACTGGTCAGATATCCAAGATCACACTATCCTTTACAGTGGGCTCTGGACTTCATATCCCGGGCTTTGACATCAGTGTGGGGCTACGTCTGGACTCTCATTGACAGCGGGGCTCTGGACTTCATGTCCGGGCTTTGACATCAGTGTGGGGCTACGTCTGGACTCTCCTTGACAGCGGGGCTCTGGTGTTCATGTCCCGGCTTTGACATCAGTGTGGGGCTACGATTGGACCCTCCTTGAAAGCGGGGCTCTGGACCTCATGTCCGGGCTTTGACATCAGTGTGGGGCTACGACTGGACTCTCCTTGACAGCGGGGCTCTGGACTTCATGTCAGGGCTTTGACATCAGTGTGGGGCTACGACTGGACTCTCCTTGACAGCGGGGCTCTGGACTTCATGTCCGGGCTTTGACATCAGTGTGGGGCTACGACTGGACTTTCCTTGGCAGCGCGGCTCTGGACTTCATGTCCGGGCTTTGACATCAGTGTGGGGCTACGACTGGACTCTCCTTGACAGCGGGGCTCTGGACTTCATGTCCGGGCTTTGACATCAGTGTGGGGCTACGACTGGACTCTCCTTGACAGCGGGGCTCTGGACCTCATGTCCCGGGCTTTGACATCAGTGTGGGGCTATGACTGGACTCTCCTTGACAGCGGGGCTCTGGACTTCATGTCACGGGCTTTGACATCAGTGTGGGGCTACGACTGGACTCTCCTTGACAGCGGGGCTCTGGACTTCATGTCCCGGGCTTTGACATCAGTGTGGGGCTACGACTGGACTCTCCTTGACAGCGGGGCTGTGGACCTCATGTCCGGGCTTTGACATCAGTGTGGGGCTACGTCTGGACTCTCCTTGACAGCAGGGCTCTGGACTTCATGTCAGGGCTTAGACATCAGTGAGGGGCTACGACTGGACTCTCCTTGACAGCGGGGCTCTGGACTTCATGTCAGGGCTTAGACATCAGAGTGGGGCTACGACTGGACTCTCCTTGACAGCGGGGCTCTGGTGTTCATGTCCCGGCTTTGACATCAGTGTGGGGCTACGATTGGACCCTCCTTGAAAGCGGGGCTCTGGACCTCATGTCCGGGCTTTGACATCAGTGTGGGGCTACGACTGGACTCTCCTTGACAGCGGGGCTCTGGACTTCATGTCAGGGCTTTGACATCAGTGTGGGGCTACGACTGGACTCTCCTTGACAGCGGGGCTCTGGACTTCATGTCCGGGCTTTGACATCAGTGTGGGGCTACGACTGGACTTTCCTTGGCAGCGCGGCTCTGGACTTCATGTCCGGGCTTTGACATCAGTGTGGGGCTACGGCTGGACTCTCCTTGACAGCGGGGCTCTGGACCTCATGTCCGGGCTTTGACATCAGTGTGGGGCTACGACTGGACTTTCCTTGACAGCGGGGCTCTGGACTTCATGTCCCTGGCTTTGACATCAGTGTGGGGCTACGACTGGACTCTCCTTGACAGCGGGGCTCTGGACCTCATGTCCGGGCTTTGACATCAGCGTGGGGCTACGACGGGGCTCTCCTTGACAGCGGGGCTCTGGACTTCATGTCCGGGGCTTTGACATCAGTGTGGGGCTACGACTGGACTCTCCTTGACAGCGGGGCTCTGGACTTCATGTCCGGGCTTTGACATCAGTGTGGGGCTCCGACTGGACTCTCCTTGACAGCGGGCCCTGGACCTCATGTCCGGGCTTTGACATCAGTGTGGGGCTACGTCTGGACTCTCCTTGACAGCGGGCTCTGGACTTCATGTCAGGGCTTAGACATCAGTGTGGGGCTACGACTGGACTCTCCTTGACAGCGGGGCTCTGGACTTCATGTCCCTGGCTTTGACATCAGTGTGGGGCTACGACTTCTCCTTGCCAGCGGGGCTCTGGACTTCATGTCCGGGCTTTGACATCAGCGAGGGGCTACGTCTGGACTCTCCTTGACAGCGGGGCTCTGGACTTCATGTCAGGGCTTAGACATCAGTGTGGGGCTACGACTGGACTCTCCTTGACAGCGGGGCTCTGGACTTCATGTCCGGGCTTTGACATCAGTGTGGGGCTACGACTGGACTTTCCTTGGCAGCGCGGCTCTGGACTTCATGTCCGGGCTTTGACATCAGTGTGGGGCTACGGCTGGACTCTCCTTGACAGCGGGGCTCTGGACCTCATGTCCGGGCTTTGACATCAGTGTGGGGCTACGACTGGACTTTCCTTGACAGCGGGGCTCTGGACTTCATGTCCCTGGCTTTGACATCAGTGTGGGGCTACGACTGGACTCTCCTTGACAGCGGGGCTCTGGACCTCATGTCCGGGCTTTGACATCAGCGTGGGGCTACGACGGGGCTCTCCTTGACAGCGGGGCTCTGGACTTCATGTCCGGGGCTTTGACATCAGTGTGGGGCTACGACTGGACTCTCCTTGACAGCGGGGCTCTGGACTTCATGTCCGGGCTTTGACATCAGTGTGGGGCTCCGACTGGACTCTCCTTGACAGCGGGCCCTGGACCTCATGTCCGGGCTTTGACATCAGTGTGGGGCTACGTCTGGACTCTCCTTGACAGCGGGCTCTGGACTTCATGTCAGGGCTTAGACATCAGTGTGGGGCTACGACTGGACTCTCCTTGACAGCGGGGCTCTGGACTTCATGTCCCTGGCTTTGACATCAGTGTGGGGCTACGACTTCTCCTTGCCAGCGGGGCTCTGGACTTCATGTCCGGGCTTTGACATCAGCGAGGGGCTACGTCTGGACTCTCCTTGACAGCGGGGCTCTGGACTTCATGTCAGGGCTTAGACATCAGTGTGGGGCTACGACTGGACTCTCCTTGACAGCGGGGCTCTGGACTTCATGTCAGGGCTTAGACATCAGTGTGGGGCTACGACTGGACTCTCCTTGGCAGCAGGGCTCTGGACTTCATGTCCGGGCTTTGACATCAGTGTGGGGCTACGACTTCTCCTTGCCAGCGGGGCTCTGGACTTCATGTCCGGGCTTTGACATCAGCGTGGGGCTACGACTGAACTCTCCTTGACAGCGGGGCTCTGGACCTCATGTCCCTGGCTTTGACATCAGTGTGGGGCTACGACTTCTCCTTGCCAGCGGGGCTCTGGACTTCAGGTCCTGGGGCTTTGACATCAGTGTGGGGCTATGACTGGACTCTCCTTGACAGCGGGGCTCTCGACCTAATGTCTCGGGCTTTGACATCAGTGTGGGGCTACGACTGGACTCTCCTTGCCAGCGGGGCTCTGGACTTCAGGTCCCGGGCTTTGACATCAGCGAGGGGCTACGTCTGGACTCTCCTTGACAGCGGGGCTCTGGACTTCATGTCAGGGCTTTGACATCAGTGTGGGGCTACGACTGGACTCTCCTTGACAGCGGGGCTCTGGACCTCATGTCCCTGGCTTTGACATCAGTGTGGGGCTACGACTTCTCCTTGCCAGCGGGGCTCTGGACTTCATGTCCGGGCTTTGACATCAGCGTGGGGCTACGACTGAACTCTCCTTGACAGCGGGGCTCTGGACCTCATGTCCCTGGCTTTGACATCAGTGTGGGGCTACGACTTCTCCTTGCCAGCGGGGCTCTGGACTTCATGTCCGGGCTTTGACATCAGCGAGGGGCTACGTCTGGACTCTCCTTGACAGCGGGGCTCTGGACTTCATGTCAGGGCTTAGACATCAGTGTGGGGCTACGACTGGACTCTCCTTGACAGCGGGGCTCTGGACTTCATGTCCGGGCTTTGACATCAGTGTGGGGCTACGACTGGACTTTCCTTGGCAGCGCGGCTCTGGACTTCATGTCCGGGCTTTGACATCAGTGTGGGGCTACGGCTGGACTCTCCTTGACAGCGGGGCTCTGGACCTCATGTCCGGGCTTTGACATCAGTGTGGGGCTACGACTGGACTTTCCTTGACAGCGGGGCTCTGGACTTCATGTCCCTGGCTTTGACATCAGTGTGGGGCTACGACTGGACTCTCCTTGACAGCGGGGCTCTGGACCTCATGTCCGGGCTTTGACATCAGCGTGGGGCTACGACGGGGCTCTCCTTGACAGCGGGGCTCTGGACTTCATGTCCGGGGCTTTGACATCAGTGTGGGGCTACGACTGGACTCTCCTTGACAGCGGGGCTCTGGACTTCATGTCCGGGCTTTGACATCAGTGTGGGGCTCCGACTGGACTCTCCTTGACAGCGGGCCCTGGACCTCATGTCCGGGCTTTGACATCAGTGTGGGGCTACGTCTGGACTCTCCTTGACAGCGGGCTCTGGACTTCATGTCAGGGCTTAGACATCAGTGTGGGGCTACGACTGGACTCTCCTTGACAGCGGGGCTCTGGACTTCATGTCAGGGCTTAGACATCAGTGTGGGGCTACGACTGGACTCTCCTTGGCAGCAGGGCTCTGGACTTCATGTCCGGGCTTTGACATCAGTGTGGGGCTACGACTTCTCCTTGCCAGCGGGGCTCTGGACTTCATGTCCGGGCTTTGACATCAGCGTGGGGCTACGACTGAACTCTCCTTGACAGCGGGGCTCTGGACCTCATGTCCCTGGCTTTGACATCAGTGTGGGGCTACGACTTCTCCTTGCCAGCGGGGCTCTGGACTTCAGGTCCTGGGGCTTTGACATCAGTGTGGGGCTATGACTGGACTCTCCTTGACAGCCGGGCTCTCGACCTAATGTCTCGGGCTTTGACATCAGTGTGGGGCTACGACTGGACTCTCCTTGCCAGCGGGGCTCTGGACTTCAGGTCCCGGGCTTTGACATCAGCGAGGGGCTACGTCTGGACTCTCCTTGACAGCGGGGCTCTGGACTTCATGTCAGGGCTTTGACATCAGTGTGGGGCTACGACTGGACTCTCCTTGACAGCGGGGCTCTGGACCTCATGTCTCTGGCTTTGACATCAGTGTGGGGCTACGACTTCTCCTTGCCAGCGGGGCTCTGGACTTCATGTCCGGGCTTTGACATCAGCGTGGGGCTACGACTGAACTCTCCTTGACAGCGGGGCTCTGGACCTCATGTCCCTGGCTTTGACATCAGTGTGGGGCTACGACTTCTCCTTGGCAGCGGGGCTCTGGACTTCATGTCCGGGCTTTGACATCAGCGAGGGGCTACGTCTGGACTCTCCTTGCCAGCGGGGCTCTGGACTTCATGTCCCAGTCTTTGACATCAGTGTGGGGCTACGACTGGACTCTCCTTGACAGCGGGGCTCTGGACTTCATGTCCGGGCTTTGACATCAGCGAGGGGCTACGTCTGGACTCTCCTTGACAGCGGGGCTCTGGACTTCATGTCCGGGCTTTGACATCAGCGAGGGGCTACGACTGGACTCTCCTTGACAGCGGGGCTGTGGACCTCATGTCCGGGCTTTGACATCAGCGTGGGGCTACGACTTCTCCTTGACAGCGGGGCTCTGGACTTCATGTCCGTACTTTCACATCTGTGTGGGGCTACGACTGGACTCTCCTTGACAGCGGGGCTCTGGACCTCATGTCCCTGGCTTTGACATCAGTGTGGGGCTACGACTTCTCCTTGCCAGCGGGGCTCTGGACTTCATGTCCGGGCTTTGACATCAGCGTGGGGCTACGACTGAACTCTCCTTGACAGCGGGGCTCTGGACCTCATGTCCCTGGCTTTGACATCAGTGTGGGGCTACGACTTCTCCTTGGCAGTGGGGCTCTGGACTTCAGGTCCTGGGGCTTTGACATCAGTGTGGGGCTACGACTGGACTCTCCTTGACAGCGGGGCTCTGGACTTCATGTCCCGGGCGTTGACATCAGTGTGGGGCTACGACTGGACTCTCCTTGACACCAGGGCTCTGGACTTCATGTCCCGGGCTTTGACATCAGTGTGGGGCTACGACTGGACTCTCCTTGACAGCGGGCTCTGGACTTCATGTCCGGGCTTTGACATCAGTGTGGGGCTACGACTGGACTCTCCTTGACAGCGGGCTCTGGACTTCATGTCCCGGGCTTTGACATCAGTGTGGGGCTACGACTGGACTCTCCTTGACAGCGGGGCTCTGGACTTCATGTCCCAGTCTTTGATATCAGTGTGGGGCTACGACTTCTCCTTGGCAGCAGGGCTCTGGACCTCATGTCTGGGCTTTGACATCAGTGTGGGGCTACGACTGAACTCTCCTTGACAGCGGGGCTCTGGACCTCATGTCCCTGGCTTTGACATCAGTGTGGGGCTACGACTTCTCCTTGCCAGCGGGGCTCTGGACTTCAGGTCCTGGGGCTTTGACATCAGTGTGGGGCTATGACTGGACTCTCCTTGACAGCCGGGCTCTCGACCTAATGTCTCGGGCTTTGACATCAGTGTGGGGCTACGACTGGACTCTCCTTGCCAGCGGGGCTCTGGACTTCATGTCCGGGCTTTGACATCAGTGTGGGGCTACGACTGGACTCTCCTTGACAGCGGGGCTCTGGACTTCATGTCAGGGCTTTGACATCAGCGTGGGGCTACGACTGGACTCTCCTTGACAGCGGGGCTCTGGACCTCATGTCTCTGGCTTTGACATCAGTGTGGGGCTACGACTTCTCCTTGCCAGCGGGGCTCTGGACTTCATGTCCGGGCTTTGACATCAGCGTGGGGCTACGACTGAACTCTCCTTGACAGCGGGGCTCTGGACCTCATGTCCCTGGCTTTGACATCAGTGTGGGGCTACGACTTCTCCTTGGCAGCGGGGCTCTGGACTTCATGTCCGGGCTTTGACATCAGCGAGGGGCTACGTCTGGACTCTCCTTGCCAGCGGGGCTCTGGACTTCATGTCCCAGTCTTTGACATCAGTGTGGGGCTACGACTGGACTCTCCTTGACAGCGGGGCTCTGGACTTCATGTCCGGGCTTTGACATCAGCGAGGGGCTACGTCTGGACTCTCCTTGACAGCGGGGCTCTGGACTTCATGTCCGGGCTTTGACATCAGCGAGGGGCTACGACTGGACTCTCCTTGACAGCGGGGCTGTGGACCTCATGTCCGGGCTTTGACATCAGCGTGGGGCTACGACTTCTCCTTGACAGCGGGGCTCTGGACTTCATGTCCGGGCTTTGACATCAGCGTGGGGCTACGACTGGACTCTCCTTGACAGCGGGGCTCTGGACCTCATGTCCCTGGCTTTGACATCAGTGTGGGGCTACGACTTCTCCTTGCCAGCGGGGCTCTGGACTTCATGTCCGGGCTTTGACATCAGCGTGGGGCTACGACTGAACTCTCCTTGACAGCGGGGCTCTGGACCTCATGTCCCTGGCTTTGACATCAGTGTGGGGCTACGACTTCTCCTTGGCAGTGGGGCTCTGGACTTCAGGTCCTGGGGCTTTGACATCAGTGTGGGGCTACGACTGGACTCTCCTTGACAGCGGGGCTCTGGACTTCATGTCCCGGGCGTTGACATCAGTGTGGGGCTACGACTGGACTCTCCTTGACACCAGGGCTCTGGACTTCATGTCCCGGGCTTTGACATCAGTGTGGGGCTACGACTGGACTCTCCTTGACAGCGGGCTCTGGACTTCATGTCCGGGCTTTGACATCAGTGTGGGGCTACGACTGGACTCTCCTTGACAGCGGGCTCTGGACTTCATGTCCCGGGCTTTGACATCAGTGTGGGGCTACGACTGGACTCTCCTTGACAGCGGGGCTCTGGACTTCATGTCCCAGTCTTTGATATCAGTGTGGGTCTACGACTTCTCCTTGGCAGCAGGGCTCTGGACCTCATGTCTGGGCTTTGACATCAGTGTGGGGCTACGACTGGACTCTCCTTGACAGCAGGGCTCTGGACTTCATGTCCCAGTCTTTGACATCAGTGTGGGGCTACGACTGGACTCTCCTTGCCAGCGGGGCTCTGGACTTCATGTCCGGGCTTTGACATCAGTGTGGGGCTACGACTGGACTCTCCTTGACAGCGGGCTCTGGACTTCATGTCCCGGGCTTTGACATCAGTGTGGGGCTACGACTGGACTCTCCTTGACAGCGGGGCTCTGGACTTCATGTCCCAGTCTTTGATATCAGTGTGGGGCTACGACTTCTCCTTGGCAGCAGGGCTCTGGACTTCATGTCCGGGCTTTGACATCAGTGTGGGGCTACGACTGGACTCTCCTTGACAGCGGGGCTCTGGACTTCATGTCCCAGTCTTTGACATCAGTGTGGGGCTACGACTTCTCCTTGACAGCGGGGCTCTGGACTTCATGTCCGGGCTTTCGCATCAGTGTGGGGCTACGACTGGACTCTCCTGGACAGCGGGGCTCTGGACCTCATGTCCCGGGCTTTGACATCAGTGTGGGGCTACGACTGGACTCTCCTTGACAGCGGAGCTCTGTACTTCATTTCTCGGGCTTTGACATCAGTGTGGGGCTACGACTCTCCTCTCCTTTACAGCGGGCACTGGACCTCATGTCTCGGGCTTTGACATCAGTGTGGGGCTACGACTGGACTCTCCTTGCGACAGGGAGTCCCATTGGCTGGAGACCAGGCACTCATCTGCAACAGTGAGTCTCATTGGCTGGAGACCAGGTGTTCCTCCATGACAGTGGGTCTCATTGGCTGATCAGAGCCCAGCAGGCACGCTTCTTACATCTGATGTCGGCAGCTCCTCATTTGAGGCTGTTGTACGGTTGAATTTGCTAGAAACATGTTGAAGGAACATTTCACCCAGAGTCCAGTTTTTTTTACGTTGGCAGCCTAGCTGCTAAGATATTAGAATTTGGACCCTTAGAATTACTACAGAGGTGGTTGAAGGTCCTTAACGAAGCCAGAGGGTATGTCCGCAGCACTGTGGTGAAGTTGTGTGACCAGTTTACCAAGACAACTGCCACCTCTACATCTACACTTCCAAGACATATTGCACTACTGGTTACGGATGCTACAAGTGAGTTTAGAGTGAGCCCCTACAAAGGCCTGGCCACCAAGGTCTGTTGACTCCCCTTCTAATCTCTATTAAAGGATGACTTCTCTCAATAGCCACGGTGACACCCTGTACCGAGTCAATGCTTAATTTGAGCTGGTGGTTTCTGGTGCCCGGCACCAGCGCTTAATTTTCGGTACCAGCACTTGTAAGTGTCTGCCACATGGTGGTGCTGTTTGTCTAATTTAGTGTTGAGCATGACAGCTGTTTATTACCTCATCCTACATTTAAAATGACTAATACCTGCCCCCCATGCCATTCTTAAAGCTTTGGGGACCAGTAATAGTCTGAATTGTCATGCTTGTAGAAGTGTGATTGTGTGTAGTTGTGTTGGTACTGTCATTGTTAGTGCTGGCAGGGGCAATGGATGGCGCGAGCTGCAGTGGCCTCCTAAAGATGACTTTGGTACTTATTGTTTTTTCACAAATTAACACTGGACAGAGAAGTGTATGTGGAAGTTGCCAAGTGTCTCCTGAAAGGACGTGTATGGGGGGTTCCTAGTTAGGACTTAAAAATCACCAAGTGTAAAAAATATCTCCTTAGCAGGCTTATGGCTCGCTATTGAAGATGAAGATTCTGCTGATGTGATCAAACTCTCTCTCCGGATATTATGAAGGAGAAATGAGCCAGACTTAAACCAGCAGGAGATCTAAACTACAAGAAAGACAAACCAGGGACATCAACTGTAGCTTAGAGCGAAGAACAAATGGAAAACAAGGGAGCACATGCGTCGAGACACCTCTTCCTCCCATGGTGGCCTCCTTTATATATGTTTTAACAGCAAAGGACACTTCTGCTTCTTGGATTGAGCACCTCGGATAACATCCTGCGGACAGACCTCAATCATGGAATGGGCTCTCATAGGCCCCGATTCACAGAACTAGCTTAAGACAAAATCCTAAACTTACTACCATTTTGGTATTCACAGAAGGCACTTACTCATTTTGGTATTCACAGAAGTTAGGAGTCCTAAATGCCTTCTGTGAACACCGAAAGTCTTAAAGTTAGGATTTTTCTCAGTTTAGGACTCCTAACTTTACTTCTCCCAAACTGAGAAAAATCCTAACTTTAAGACTTTCGGTATTCACAGAAGGCATTTAGGAGTCCTAAAGTTAGGAGTCCTAACTTCTGTGAATACCGAAATGAGTAAAGTGCCTTCTGTGGATACCAAAATGGTAGTAAGTTTAGGATTTTGTCTTAAGCTAGTTCTGTGAATCGGGCCCATAGACTTTGGCCACCTCCTTTGCAGGAACTCGTATCTTTCGTTTGACAAGTGAAGGCGCCCAGGTTGGGCATCCTTTACGCGTCACTCGTACCTGTAGCTTTCCTCCGTTCTTTATGTTCCCTGCTCCTAGCGACTCGAGGAACACTGCTCCGAGAGATCACGAGATGCCAGAACAATCCAGGCGGCGAGAATGACCAGCCATATCCTGAGTGCACTGTTGTGCGTCCTCCCCAGCCTGGGTACCCGCAAAGGACTACGCCACACATGGAGCTTAGTATAACACGTATTTATTCATCTGCGTGTAACTGCGAACTCAACATTCTAAACCTGCCTTCATTGCATCGCGCTCTAAGACTTATGTCACAGTTCTACGGAGTCCATCAGGAACCGCAAGGGTTTCATTATTTCTAACTCGGAAGACACTACAAGTGTCAGTCAGTACGAGGAGTGCTCCTTCCTCTTCTGAATGCCCGAAGCCTCTGGTCAGCTCTTCGTACTGCTCTCAATCGACCAATCAGGTTTTGTATAGCACAGCAAATCACCCATGAGTGCCTGTGTCTCAGCATCAATGGAACTGCATCATGGTGGGTAGAGTTGCCATACTGGGCTGCGTGAAGGGGTTCAGAGGACAATAGAGCCTTGTTGTGTGGCCGCAAGCGACTAACCTCACAATGCGTTAGCCACCATCAGCGTGGTATCTAAACCGAGCTCTGACTGGATTAAAGCCACTAGGCTCTATGCCACAGCACTGCGCTCTGATTACAGAGATAACTCTCAAAATAGCTTTTATTCCAGTCAATTCACTTAGAAAAGAAATTGGGTTACGCAAATCATTTCCAAGCAGCTTTAGGCCAACAACGTCGACCAAGCGGGCTGTCGTTCTCAGGGATATTGGGTTCAAATCAGCTACACACTAGATGGCAAATGGCTTGAAGTTACAAGAGTATCACATTCGAACAAACAGATGATGCAGACGCCTCAAAAGCGCGTAGTGCGTCACACTGCACTAAGCATTGCACACCCAAACGCGTATTAGGAAGACGATGAGGGGGCATCCCAGGTGATCCCATAATGAGATTCATGCTGTCAAACAAAAAGGTTACTTAACAATAGCAGTGGTTTGGCAGCTCATACCTATTGAGAAACTCAGCAGTGAGATTGAAAGATTGCAAACGTGATTAGTAATATTAATATATATTTCCACACTCTGGAAATTACTTGGAGGAAAGCGGCGTTGTGTCATTAAGTTCAACATCTTCATTTTTCTCTAAATGATCAAGTGGATGGACTGACTCCATCGCTGGATGGCAGAATTATTCACATCAGGGGGGAGTCTAATCTATGCTAGCTGCAAAACCGTGCACGAAAGGAACATCCCGAATGAGGTCGCACACTGCTCGTCCCATCAGCGTGTGACCCCGGAGCATGATGGTCGATGTAGTAGGTATCAGCGGGTGCGCCTCTACCCGAGTCTTGAGTCTTGAAGGTATTCACTTGATGTGCTTGCCATCCCTGGACACGTGTTTCGTGGTTATTACCACTCGTCAGCAGGGATTAGGCGTGTGCACGGGGTTGCTGCGTGGGCTGCCGAAAATATTCATAGGTCCAGATACCTTTTTGTAGCACGCAGGTGCGTAATCTCGAAGTCGTCACCTCCACCGGCTCAAGGGAGCCTGTATAAATAGTAATTCCGAATGAGGTCGCACACTGCTCGTCCCATCAGCGTGTGACCCCGGAGCATGATGGTCGATGTAGTAGGTATCAGCGGGTGCGCCTCTACCCGAGTCTTGAGTCTTGAAGGTATCTGGACCTATGAATATTTTCGGCAGCCCACGCAGCAACCCCTTGCACACGCCTAATCCCTGCTGACGAGCGGTAATGACCGCGAAACACGTGTCCAGGGATGGCAAGCACATCAGTGAATACCCTCAAGTCACTCATTCGGAATCACGAAAGGAACATTGACCAACAGTTAAGGCTGAGATATTTTGAAAAGTAAAAACATGTATTCGTTAGCAATTTCCTTAATACGCATAGCATATTTGCCCTTCATTAACATTATTAAGCATAATCACTGATAGTGAATAAATACCAGATGGGCTCTGTATTCTTCAATCCCCATAATTTCGCTGCAAGACTTTTAAGAAAATGTTGTCCATGTTTCGGCTAGAAAACTTTATGGCCTTCATCAGGCCGAACAGTGATAACAAGAAAAAAATCCCTGACATGCATAGAATGTGCTGTTAATAACATTCATGACTAAAATAACACAGTGTTCATCCTGCATATCGCTCTGAATGTTAAAAAAAAGTGTAATGACAGTTCACGCGACAAGGGAATAGATCAATAGATTTGTGGTTTGCCTTTATATATGTTAATAATTCAGCTGAATGTTATTTTTATTTATTGCTTTCTTAAAACGTTGCATGCTGGTGTTAACCACTTTACAGGATTACTCAGTAGAGTACACATTTTACAAACTGTGAATTGTTTGGTACGGGGGCTCGGTGCGCAAGCATGCGCAACCTACCAGTCATGTTGCGTGTGGTTTGCTCTTGCTGCGACAGCTCCAGGCTCTGTTGCTCTGTGTAGCTGCAAGAAGCGCAGACATTTACTTCTCTATCTCCACTTTTTTGTGTTTACAGGAGGTACAAAAGCGGTACCCAGAACTACTCTGCTTTCCAGGGAAACTGGAGAACATTTCCAGAGGCATCAGGTAAGATGGATCTGTGTAGAAGGAGTGACTGGGGGGTGGGGCAGACTTGGAGCAGTAAAAGGTAAAAAGGGTACATTAAAAGGAAACTGAGAGAAGTAAGAGGGACCAAGGGTCAGGGAATGAGTGCCAGAGACAGGAAAATCGAGACCGAGGCCATGTCATGAAAAGAGGACACCACACACTGTATGTGAGAGGCGCACACGGGACTCATGTCCTATGAAGAGTACACCACACACTGTACATGAGAGGCGCACACGGGGACTCATGTCATAAGAAGAGGACACCACACACTGTACGTGAGAGTCAAACACAGGAACTCATGTCATATGAAGAGGACACCACACACTGTATGTGAGAGGCGCACACAGGAACTCATGTTTTACGAAAAGAACACCACACACTGCACATGAGAGGCACACATGGGGACTCCTGTCATATGAAGAAGACACCACACACTGTATGTGAGAGGCGCACACGGGAACTCATGTCATAAGAAGAGGACACCACACACTGTACATGGGAGGCACACACAGGGACTCATGTCATAAGAAGAGTACACCACACACTGTACATGAGAGGCACACACGGGGACTCATGTCATATGAAGAGGACACCACACACTGTATGTGAGAGGCGCACACAGGAACTCATGTTTTATGAAAAGAACACCACACACTGCACATGAGAGGCACACATGGGGACTCCTGTCATATGAAGAAGACACCACACACTGTATGTGTGAGGCGCACACGGGAACTCATGTCATATGAAGAGGACACCACACACTGTACGTGAGAGGCGCACACGGGGACTCATGTCATAAGAAGAGGACACCACACACTGTACGTGAGAGTCAAACACAGGAACTCATGTCATATGAAGAGGACACCACACACTGTATGTGAGAGGCGCACACAGGAACTCATGTTTTATGAAAAGAACACCACACACTGCACATGAGAGGCACACATGGGGACTCCTGTCATATGAAGAAGACACCACACACTGTATGTGTGAGGCGCACACGGGAACTCATGTCATATGAAGAGGACACCACACACTGTACGTGAGAGGCGCACACGGGGACTCATGTCATAAGAAGAGGACACCACACACTGTACGTGAGAGTCAAACACAGGAACTCATGTCATATGAAGAGGACACCACACACTGTATGTGAGAGGCGCACACAGGAACTCATGTTTTATGAAAAGAACACCACACACTGCACATGAGAGGCACACATGGGGACTCCTGTCATATGAAGAAGACACCACACACTGTATGTGAGAGGCGCACACGGGACTCATGTCCTATGAAGAGTACACCACACACTGTACATGAGAGGCGCACACGGGGACTCATGTCATAAGAAGAGGACACCACACACTGTATGTGAGAGGCGCACACGGGACTCATGTCCTATGAAGAGTACACCACACACTGTACATGAGAGGCGCACACGGGGACTCATGTCATAAGAAGAGGACACCACACACTGTACGTGAGAGTCAAACACAGGAACTCATGTCATATGAAGAGGACACCACACACTGTATGTGAGAGGCGCACACAGGAACTCATGTTTTATGAAAAGAACACCACACACTGCACATGAGAGGCACACATGGGGACTCCTGTCATATGAAGAAGACACCACACACTGTATGTGTGAGGCGCACACGGGAACTCATGTCATATGAAGAGGACACCACACACTGTACGTGAGAGGCGCACACGGGGACTCATGTCATAAGAAGAGGACACCACACACTGTACGTGAGAGTCAAACACAGGAACTCATGTCATATGAAGAGGACACCACACACTGTATGTGAGAGGCGCACACAGGAACTCATGTTTTATGAAAAGAACACCACACACTGCACATGAGAGGCACACATGGGGACTCCTGTCATATGAAGAAGACACCACACACTGTATGTGAGAGGCACACACGGGAACTCATGTCATATGAAGAGGACACCGCACACTGTACGTGAGAGGCACACACAGGGACTCATGTCATATGAAGAGGACACCACACACAGTACGTGGGAGGCACACACAGGGACTCATGTCATAAGAAGAGGACACAACACACTGTACGTGGGAGGCACACACAGGGACTCATGTCATAAGAAGAGGACACCACACACTGTATGTGAGAGGCGCACACCGGGACTCATGTCATAAGAAGAGGACACCACACACTGTACGTGGGAGGCACATACAGGTTACTCGTGTCATAAGAAGAGGACACCACACACTGTACGTGAGAGGCACACACCGGGGCTCATGTCATAAGAAGAGGACACCACACACTACGTGGGAGGCAAACACAGGTACTCATGTCATAAGAAGAGGACACCACACACTGTACGTGGGATGCACACACAGGGACTCATGTCTTATGAAGAGGACACCACACACTGTACGTGGGAGGCACACACAGGAACTCATGTCATATGAAGAGGACACCACACACTGTACGTGAGAGGCACACACGGGAACTCATGTCATATGAAGAGGACACCACACACTGTACGTGAGAGGCACACACAGGGACTCATGTCATATGAAGAGGACACCACACACTGTACGTGAGAGGCACACACCGGGGCTCATGTCATAAGAAGAGGACACCACACACAGTACGTGGGAGGCACACACA
Organism: Lissotriton helveticus; assembly: GCF_964261635.1. NCBI lineage: Eukaryota > Metazoa > Chordata > Amphibia > Caudata > Salamandridae > Lissotriton > Lissotriton helveticus. The sequence goes on from NC_136064.1 coordinate 111,091,914, forward strand.
GAGACTCATGTCATAAGAAGAGGACACCGCACGCTGTATGTGAGAGACACACACAGGGACTCATGTCATAAGAAGAGGACACCACACACTGTATGTGAGAGGTGCATACGGGGACTCGTGTCATGAAAAGAGGACACCACACACTGTACACAGAGACTCATGTCATGAAAAAAAGGACACCCACACTGTACATGAGAGGCACACACAGGAACTCATGTCTTATGAAGACGACACACCACACACTGTACATGAGAGGCACACACGGGGACTCATGTCATATGAAGAGGACACCACACACTGTATGTGAGAGACACACACAGGGAACACATGTCTTATGAAGAGGACACCACACACTGTACGTGAGAGACACACACAGAGACTCATGTCATGAAAAGAGGACACCACACACTGTATGTGAGAGTCACACACAGGGACTCATGTCTTATGAAGACGACACCACACACTGTACATGAGAGCCACACACGGGGACTCATGTCATATGAAGAGGACACCACACACTGTACGTGAGAGGTACACACGAGGACTCATGTCATATGAAGAGGACACCACACATTGTACGTGAGAGGCGCACACAGGGACTCATGTCATATGAAGAGGACACCACACACTGTACGTAAGAAGCACACACGGGGACTCATGTCATGAAAAGAGGACACCGCACAGTGTATGTGAGAGTCACACACCGGGACTCATGTCTTATGAAGACGACACCACACACTGTACATGAGAGGCACACACGTGGACTCATGTCATATGAAGAGGACACCACACGCTGTATGTGAGAGGCACACACGGGAACTTATGTCATATGAAGGCGACACCACACACT